>NC_056450.1:27673746-27943746 GCF_018296145.1 Oncorhynchus tshawytscha | reverse complement strand
GATCAGCTGTATCTCCCCCTTTAAATAAAGGACGAACCGTGACTGTCTTCCAAGCATTGTTTTGACCGTTGGTAACAATGACATAAAAATGTACATATTGCTAAAGCTTACTTTGGATATTTACAATATTAAAATAATAAGAATCAAAATTGTCAACGGGACGACAGTAACAACAATAACCAAGGGTCAAAATAACCATGCATTGAACAATAACTAATAAGCATACAGTAGAGGACATGTGCAGGTTGATTGGTTTGTCAGACTGTACCTCAGATTTTTTTTAATGGCATAGAATGCCTTGTGTGCTTTCTCTCTCAGCTCATTCACTGCATCATTAAGGTGTCCAGTTGAGCATATTTTTAAACCTAAGTAATTGTAGTGTGTGCAGCAATACTCTATATATTTTGTATCAATTGAGAACTTTTGTCTAATTCCCTGAGATCTGGATCTTCTCTCGAAAATCATTATTTTAGTCATTACTTTTTGGTGTTTACTGCCCGGGCACAGGTCTGGCAGTACGGCTCTAGCAAGTCCAGGCTCTGCTGTAGGCCATGTGCTGTCGGTGACAGCAGGCATCAGTCATCTGCGAAGAGTAGGCATTTAACCTCTGAATTGTGGAGAGTAACACCAGGGGCTGAGGATTTTTCTAGAATAGTGGCCAATTCGTTGATGTAAATAATGAAGAGTGCAGGGCTCAGATTGCAACCCTGGTGAAGGCCCCGCCCCTGGTTAAAGAATTCTGTTATTTTCCTTCCAGTTTTAATGCCGCACGTATTGATATAATTATATCATATGTTTTACCCTCTACACCACTTTCAATAACTTTGTAGAACAGTCCTGTATGCCAAATAGAATCAAATTATTTTTAGAAGTCAATAAAGCAAGCACATATTTTGGTGGACATGTTTATCTATCTGAGTTTGTAGGGTGAAAATATGATCAGTCGAGCGATATTTTGGTATAAATCCAATTTGGCTTTTACTCAAGACATTGTGCTTATTAAGGAAGTTTAGAACTCTTACATTTTTAATACTACAGAAAACCTTCCCCAGGTTACTATTCACACACATGCCTGTGTAATTGTTAGGGTCAAATTTGTCTCTGTTCTTAAAGATTGGGGTTAGGAGTCCTTGATTCCATATGTCAGCGAAATAACCTACACTCAGGATGAAATTAAACTATTTTAATACAGCCAATTGAAATTTTGCACAAGTGAGTTTGAGCATCTCATTTGGGATGCCATCAGGTCCGCAGGCTTTTTTAAATTTGAGGGCCTGAAGTTTCTTATAGAGCTCCTGGTCAGTAATTGGGGAGTCCAGTGGATTTTGATTGTCCTTTATAGCTTTTTCTAATCCATTCAACTTCTCATGAATTTGGCGTTGTTCTGCGTTTGTGTCAATTTGAACGGTGTTGTAGAGCGTTTTAAAATGGGTGGTCCATTTGTTACCATTTTGTATCGCTAATTCCTCTTGTTTAGATTTTTTTTGTTTTCTCCAATTTTGCCAGAAGTTCTTTGTGTTTATGGACTCCTCAATTAGTGTCAGCTGCTTTTTTGATTCTGAGTGTACGTTTATAGAGTTTAAGTCTCACAGTAATGAAGGTGTAATTCACCATTATTTGGGTCTCTGTGCTTTTGGTTGGATAGTGTTCTAAGTTATTTCCTTATAATTTTACAATCTACATCAAACCAGTTGTCATCTGTGGTCTTTTTTGTTTAGTTTTTTATCAATTTCAGTTGTGCTTCTTTTGCTGTTTGTCTGAATATACAGTTGAAGTCGGAAGTTTAAATACACCTTAGCCAAATACATTTAAACTCAGTTTTTCACAATTCCTGACATTTAATCCTAGTAAAAATTCCTTGTCTTAGGTCAGTTAGGGGATCACCACTTTATTTTAAGAATGTGAAATGTCAGAATAATGGTAGAGAGAGTGATTGATTTCAGCTTTTATTTCAGCTTTTTATATACAGTGCCTTGCGAAAGTATTCGGCCCCCTTGAACTTTGCGACCTTTTGCCACATTTCAGGCTTCAAACATAAAGATATAAAACTGTATTTTTTTGTGACGAATCAACAACAAGTGGGACACAATCATGAAGTGGAACGACATTTATTGGATATTTCAAACTTTTTTAACAAATCAAAAACTGAAAAATTGGGCGTGCAAAATTATTCAGCCCCCTTAAGTTAATACTTTGTAGCGCCACCTTTTGCTGCGATTACAGCTAGCAGTCGCTTGGGGTATGTCTCTATCAGTTTTGCACATCGAGAGACTGAAATTTTTTCCCATTCCTCAGCTCGAGCTCAGTGAGGTTGGATGGAGAGCATTTGTGAACAGCAGTTTTCAGTTCTTTCCACAGATTCTCGATTGGATTCAGGTCTGGACTTTGACTTGGCCATTCTAACACCTGGAAATGTTTATTTTTGAACCATTCCATTGTAGATTTTGCTTTATGTTTTGGATCATTGTCTTGTTGGAAGACAAATCTCCATCCCAGTCTCAGGTCTTTTGCAGACTCCATCAGGTTTTCTTCCAGAATGGTCCTGTATTTGGCTCCATCCATCTTCCCATCAATTTTAACCATCTTCCCTGTCCCTGCTGAAGAAAAGCAGGCCCAAACCATGATGCTGCCACCACCATGTTTGACAGTGGGGATGGGGTGATGAGCTGTGTTGCTTTTACGCCAAACATAACGTTTTGCATTGTTGAAAAAAAGTTCCATTTTGGTTTCATCTGACCATAGCACCTTCTTCCACATGTTTGGTGTGTCTCCCAGGTGGCTTGTGGCAAACTTTAAACAACACTTTTTATGGATATCTATAAGAAATGGCTTTCTTCTTGCCACTCTTCCATAAAGGCCAGATTTGTGCAATATACGACTGATTGTTGTCCTATGGACAGAGTCTCCCACCTCAGCTGTAGATCTCTGCAGTTCATCCAGAGTGATCATGGGCCTCTTGGCTGCATCTCTGATCAGTCTTCTCCTTGTATGAGCTGAAAGTTTAGAGGGACGGCCAGGTCTTGGTAGATTTGCAGTGGTCTGATACTCCTTCCATTTCAATAGTATCGCTTGCACAGTGCTCCTTGGGATGTTTAAAGCTTGGGAAATCTTTTTGTATCCAAATCCGGCTTTAAACTTCTTCACAACAGTATCTCGGACCTGCCTGGTGTGTTCCTTGTTCTTCATGATGCTCTCTGCGCTTTTAACGGACCTCTGAGACTATCACAGTGCAGGTGCATTTATACGGAGACTTGATTACACACAGGTGGATTGTATTTATCATCATTAGTCATTTAGGTCAACATTGGATCATTCAGAGATACTCACTGAACTTCTGGAGAGAGTTTGCTGCACTGAAAGTAAAGGGGCTGAATAATTTTGCACGCCCAATTTTTCAGTTTTTGATTTGTTAAAAAAGTTTGAAATATCCAATAAATGTCGTTCCACTTCATGATTGTGTCCCACTTGTTGATTCTTCATAAAAAATACAGTTTTATATCTTTATGTTTGAAGCCTGAAATGTGGCAAAAGGTCGCAAAGTTCAAGGGGGCCGAATACTTTCGCAAGGCACTGTATATACAGTTAAAGTCAGAAGTTTACATACACTTAGGTTGGAGTCATTAAACCTTGTTTTTCAACCAATCCACAATTTTCTTGTTAACAAACTATAGTTTTGGCAAGTCGGTTAGGACATCTACTTTGTGCATGACACATGTCATTTTTCCAACAATTGTTTAGACAGATTATTTCACTTATAATTCACTGTATCACAATTCCAGTGGGTCAGAAGTTTACATACACTAAGTTGACCGTGCCTTTTAACAGCTTGGAAATTTCCCGAAAATGATGTCATGGCTTTAGAAACTTCTGATAGGCTAATTGACATCATTTGAGTCAATTGTAGGTGTACCTGTGGATGTAATTCAAGGCCTACCTTCAAACTCCGGGCCTCTTTGCTTGACATCATGGGAAAATCCAAAAAAATCAGCCAAGACCCCAGAAAAAACAATTGCAGACCTCCACAAGTCTAGTTCATCCTTGGGAGCAATTTCCAAACGCCTGAAGGTACCACATTCATCTGTACAAACAATAGTACACAAGTATAAACACCATGGGACCACACAGCCATCATACCGCTCAGGAAGGAGACGCATTCTGTCTCCGAGAGATGAACGTACTTTGGTGTGAAAAGTGCAAATCAATCCCAGAACAACAGCAAAGGACCTTGTGAAGATGCAGGAGAAAACAGGATCAAAAGTATCTATATCCACAGTAAAACAAGTCCTATATCGACATAACCTGAAAGGCTGCTCAGCAAGGAAGAAGCCACTGCTCCAGAACTGCCATGAAAACGCTAGATTACGGTTTGCAACTGCACATGGGGACAAAGATCGTACTTTTTGGAGAAATATCCTCTGGTCTGATGAAACAAAAATAGAACTGTTTGGAAATAATCACCATCATTATGTTTGTAGGAAAAATGGGGAGGCTTGCAAGCCAAAGAACACCATCCCAACTGTGAAACACGGGGGTGGCAGCATCATGTTGTGGGGGTGCTTTGCTGGAGGAGGGACTGGTGCATTTCACAAAATAGATGGCATCATTAGGAAGAAGAATTATGAGGATATATTGAAGCAACATCTCAAGACATCAGTCAAGAAGTTAAAGCTTGGTCGCAAATGGGTCTTCCAAATGGACAATGACCCCAAGCATACTTCCAAAGTTGTGGCAAAATGGTTTAAGGACAACAAAGTCAAGGTATTGGAGTGGCCACCACAAAACCCTGTCCTCAATCCTATAGAAAATGTGTGGGCAGAACTGAAAAAGTGTGTGCGAACAAGGAGGCCTACAAACCTGACTCTGTTACACCAGCTCTGTCAGGAGGAAATTTGTGGAAGGCTACCCGAAACGTTTGACCCAAGTTAAACAATTTAAAGGCAATACTACCGAATACTAATTGAGTGTATGTAAACTTCTGACCCACTGGGAATGTGATGAAAGAAATACAAGCTGAAATAAATAATTCTCTCTAATATTATTCTGACATTTCACATTCTTAAAATGAAGTGGTGATCATAACTGACCTAAAACATGGAATTTTCACTGGGAATAATTGTCAGGAATTGTGAAAAACTGAGTTTAACTATTTTTGGCTAAGGTGTATGTAAACGTCCGACTTCAACTGTATATTCTTATTTGTTGAACAAGTAAACTTTTAGTAGAATAGGGTGTGTGTGTGTGTGTGTGTGTGTGTGTGTGTGTGTGTGTGTGTGTGTGTGTGTGTGTGTGTGTGTGTGTGTGTGTGTGTGTGTGTGTTTGCTTGCGTGTGTGCGCGCGTGAGTTTAGTGCAGATGTATTGGAGGAGCTGTTTAATCTCACTCAATCCTACAGGGTTCTCCCGTCCTCTGACGACCTCTGCGTAGCTGCACTGGTCCTGTTGTTGGGCCCTGTGGAGTGGAGGGGGGTCAGGACTGGGCCGTGGGGCTTCCTCTCTGGTCTGGTAGATGTGGTGGTCTGGTGAGGGGTAGTAGGCTGGGCCCTGTCCAGTCTGGCTAAGCCGATGGAAGTGGTGATGCTCTGGTGGTGGGTGGGGCCTGTGGGGTGCGCTGGGTCTGGTGGGGCATTGAGGGGGCCTGGGGCTCCTTGGTTGTGCAGTGGTCTGATAGGGGTCTCTGAGTGGTCCTCTGTCTAGTGCGGTATGGGGTGCGCTGGGTCTGGTGAGGCGTTGAGGGGGCCTGGGGCTTCTTGGTGGTGCAGTGGTCTGGTAGGGGTCTCTGGGTGGTCCTCTGTCCAGTGCGGCATGGGGTGTTTGTCTACCAAGTGTCACGTCCTTTAGAGACTTGGAAACATCCCTACTGTCTGCTTCCTCAGGTGGGAGTGGTCGTGCAGATGCTCTGGGGTGATTGTTTGGTTGGTGAGCAACGTACACGTTCGGGAGTAGGCCACACCCTCTGGTGATGTCAGCGTTGACTTTCTGAATGGTACGGGGATGAAAGCCTTTGCGGGGCAGCAGAGTGGAGATGGTGATGTGGGAGTTGGGGAAGCATTCAGAGGCCCTCTCTGCTACTCTGTTGACCAGGCTGCCTACTCTCTCCTGCTCCTCTCGCAGGTTGTTGGTGCCTGTGTGAATAATAATGTGGCCTGGTGTGCCAAAGTCAGGCTGGGACAGGATGTGGAGTGCATCCTGTGTTTTTGGGCACTGTATTTTGGACACCTTGTGATGGGGGAAGGGTTTTAACCCAGTGTCCCATGCTTGTTCAATGAACCATAAACAATTAATGAGCATGCACCTGCGGAAAGGTCGTTAAGACACTTACAGCTTACAGACGGTAGGCAATTAAATTCACAGATATGAAAACTTTGGACACTAAAGAGGCATTTCTACTGACTCTGGAAAACACCAAAAGAAAAGATACCCAGGGTCCCTGCTCATCTGCATGAACGTGCCTTAGGCATGCTGCAAGGAGGCATGAGGACTGCAGATGTGAACAGGGCAATAAATTACAATGTCCGTACTGTGAGGCGCCTAAGACAGTGCTACAGGGAGACAGGAAGGACAGCTGATGATCCTCACAGTGGCAGACCACATGTAACAAGACCTGCACAGGAACGGTACATCCGAACATCACACCTGCAGGACAGGTACAAGATGGCAACAACAATTGCCCGAGTTACACCAGGAACGTACAATCCCTCCATCAGTGCTCATACTGTCCGCAATAGGCTGAGAGAGGCTGGACTGAGAGCTTGTAGGCCTGTTGTAAGGAAGGTCCTCACCAGACATCACCGGCAACAACATCGCCTATGGCCCAAACCCACCGACGCTGGACTAGACATGACTGGCAAAAAGTGCTCTTCACTGACGAGTCGTGGTTTTGTCTCACCAGGGGTGATGGTCGGATTCGCGTTTATCGTCGAAGGAATGCGCGTTACACTGAGTCCTGTACTCTGGAGCAGAATCGATTTGGAGGTGGAGGGTTCATCCTGGTCTGGGACAGTGTCACAGCATCATCGACTGAGCTTGTTGTCATTGCAGCTAATCCCAACGCTGTGCGTTACAGAGAAGACATCCTCCTCCCTCATGTGGTACCCTTCCTGTAGGCTCATTTGATGATTTGATTTGATTTGATTTGATTTGATTTCCTGACATGACCCTCCAGCATGACAATGCCACCAGCCATACTGCTCGTTCTGTGCGTGATTTCCTGCAAGACAGGAATGTCAGTGTTCTGCCATGGCCAGCGAAGAGCCCGGATCTCAACCCCATTGAGCATGTCTAGGACCTGTTGGATCGGAGGGTGAGGGCTAAGGAAATTCCCCCCAGAATGTCCGGGAACTTGCAGGTGCCTTGGTGGAAGAGTGGGGTAACATCTCACAGCAAGAACTGTCAAATCTGGTGCAGTCCATGGGGAGGAGATGCACTGCAGTACTGCAGTACTTAATGCAGCTGGTGGTCACACCAGATACTGACTGTTACTTTTGATTTTGACCCCCCCTCCCCTTTGTTCAAGGACTCATTATTACATTTCTGTTAGTCACATGTCTGTGGAACTTGTTCAGTTTATGTCTCAGTTGAATCTTGTTATGTTCATACAAAAATGTTAAGTTTGCTGAAAATAAATGTAGTTGACAGTGAGAGGACGTTTCTTTTTTTGATTAGTTTATTTGCAGTGGTGGCCATGTCAGTGTGCCGCTGCTAAATGCATATAGGGAAAACACTGTGTGTGTGTCCTCTCTGTGAAGTGTTGCCCCGGCCTGTTTAATCAGGCTGCTGAATAGTCAGCAGTAATTACCCATATAGGCCAACGCCCTCACCATGGCATCCTACATTAGTATGCAGACACCACAGTGTGAACAGATTACACACATGCAAACACTGTACACACACTGTTACCATGCAAATGTACATGCACCACACTGTGCATATGCAAGTGATGAACACCCCCCAAGAGATGAGTGGAGGGGTGGAATAAAGGAGAGATGAGGGGACAGATAGAAGGTAAATTAAAGGAGAGGTGGAGTACATCAGAGTAATGATCGGATAGAGTGAGGGACTGCTGCAGTAGATTAGAAGCATGGAGGGAGGGATAAGAGCAGCAGATTTGAGAGAGGTGGAATGGAGGGAGGGAGTGGTGGAGAAGTAGAGTTGATATGTGAGAGGAGTGGAGGGAGGAGTAGAAGGGAGAGGGGAGGGAGTGGAGGAGTGTTATAATAGCAGTGTAAGGAAGAGAGGAGATGGGGAGGGAGGGATGGAGAGATGGGGAGGGAGAGATGGGGAGGGAGGGATGGAGAGATGGGGAGGGAGGGAGGGAGAGATGGGGAGGGAGAGATGGGGAGGGAGGGATGGAGAGATGGGGAGCGAGGGATGGAGAGATGGGGAGGGAGGGAGGAGACTCCAGCATGGTTGACCCTTTATTCCCTGGTTTATAAACTTTCTAATCTGGGTAGGGTGGCTGTGGCTGCACTCTGCCGTTCTCACTGCTAATATATATACGCACACATATATATATATACATACAGTGGCAAGAAAAAGTATGTGAACCCTTTGGAAATACCTGGATTTCTGCATAAATTGGTCATATAATTTGATCTGATCTTCATCTAGGTCACAACAATAGACAAACAGTCTGCTTACACTAATAACACACAAACAATGATACTTTTTAATTTATTGAACACATCGTGTGAACATTCACAGTGCAGGGTGGGAAAAGTATGTGAACCCTTGGATTTAATAACTGGTTGACCCTCCTATGACAGCAATAACCTCAAGCAAATGTTTTCTGTAGTTGAGGATCAGACCTGCACAACAGTGAGGAGAAATTTTGGACCATTCCTCTTTACAAAACTGTTTCAGTTCAGCAATATTCTTGGGATGTCTGGTGTGAACTGCTCTCTTGATGTCATGCCACAGCATCTCAATCAGGTTGAGGTCAGGACTCTGACTGGGCCACTCCAGAAGGCATATTTACTTCTGTTGACCCCATTCTGTTGTTTATTTACTTCTGTGTTTTGGGTTGTTGTCCTGTTGAATCACCCAACTTCTGTTGAGCTTCAATTGGTGGACAGATAGCCTAACATTCTCCTGCAAAATGTCTTGGTAAACTTGGAAATTCATTTTGCTGTCCAGGCCCTGAGGCAGCAATGCAGTCCCAAACCATGAAGCTCCCTCCACCATACTTTACAGTTGGGTAGAGGTTTTGATGTTGGTGTGCTGGGCCTGTTTTTCTCCACACAGTGTTATGTTCCTTCCCAACAACTCAACTGTAGTTTCATCTGTCCACAGAATATTTTGCCAGTAGCGATGTGGTTCATCCAGGTGCACTTTAGTAACTTCAAACGTGCAGCAATGTTTTTTTTTAGACAGCAGTGGCTTCTTCCGTGGTGTCCTCCCATGAACACCATTCTTGTTTAGTGTTTTATGTATCGTAGACTCGTCAGAGATGTTAGCATGTTCCAGAGATGTCTGTAAGTCTTTAGCTGACACTAGGATTCTTCATAGCCTCATTGAGCATTCTGCGCTGTGCTCTTGCAGTGATCTTTGCAGGACGGCCACTCCTAGGAAGAGTAGCAACAGTGCTAAACTTTCTCCATTTATAGACAATTTGTCTTACCATGGAATGATGAACATCAAGACTTTTAGAGATACTTTTGTAACTCTTTCCAGCTTTATGCAAGTCAACAATTCGTAATCATTGGTCTTCTGAGATCTCTTTTGTTCGAGGCATGGTTCACATCAGGCAATGCTTATTGTGAATTAGCAAACTCAAATTTTGTAAGTGTTTTTTATAGGGCAGGGCAGCTCTAACCAACATCTCCAATCTCGTCTCATTGATTGGACTCCAATTAGCTTTTGGAGAAGTCATTAGCCTAGGGGGTTTGCATACTTTTTCCAACCTACACTGTGAATGTTTAAATTATGTATTCAATATAGACAAGACAAATACATTAATTTGTGTGTTATTAGTTTAAGCAGACTGTGTTTGTCTGTTTTTGTGACTTTGATGAAGATCATATCAAATTTGATGACCAATTTATGCCGAAATCCAGGTAATTCCAAAGGGTTCATACTTTTTCTTGCGACTATATATATATATATAGTACCAGCTTCCCTGCTCCTGACATAGAGCATGTCAAGTACATTGGTCAAGAACACTACAGTGTGTCTGTGTGTGTGTTTGCCTGCGTTTGTGTGTGTGCGTGTGCGTGCATGTGTATGTCCTTTGTGAGGTTGTTTTGGGGTCCACAGCTGGTCCTTCCTCTTTGGTCATTGGCATTGAGAATTGCCACATCTCTGCTCTCTGGGGGGATGTGAGGATGTCCTGGTCAACCTTCCCCCACATGTGTGCTCACTGGCAAATACCACCGGCATATGACAGCACTTAAGATGTTATTGGTAGACTCTGTGTCAAAGAGCACTTGACTGTCATTGGTCCGCTCGGTCTTTGTGTCAAAGAGCACTTGACTGTCATTGGTCCACTTCACTGTATCTGTGTTAAGGTTGGCAAGACAATGAAAATACCCTCCTTACTCCAATTGAAGGTTAATTTGACCATAATTAGTTAAATCATACTGTATTTTTGTGAGCATACTGTGATTGGTACTCCTTCCCTCACAGACAGTGTGCAGGCTGCAGACGATAATAACATTCTTAGATAGAGAGTGAGTGTTGGTGTGTTCTGTCTTTTGCTGCCACTCCCTGTGAGTGTAAGTGTGTGTGTATGAGAGACTGTATAAGAGGAAATGGAGAGAGTGTGTTCTGTTTCTCCCTGCCACTCAGAGTGTATATGAGTGTGTTCTGTTTCTCCCTGCCACTCAGAGTGTATATGAGTGTGTTCTGTTTCTCCCTGCCACTCAGAGTGTATATGAGTGTGTTCTGTTTCTTCCTGCCACTCAGAGTGTATATGAGTGTGTTCTGTTTCTCCCTGCCACTCAGAGTGTATATGAGTGTGTTCTGTTTCTCCCTGCCACTCAGAGTGTATATGAGTGTGTTCTGTTTCTTCCTGCCACTCAGAGTGTATATGAGTGTGTTCTGTTTCTCCCTGCCACTCAGAGTGTATATGAGTGTGTTCTGTTTCTTCCTGCCACTCAGAGTGTATAAGAGTGTGTTCTGTTTCTCCCTGCCACTCAGAGTGTATATGAGTGTGTGTTCTGTTTCTCCCTGCCACTCAGAGTGTATATGAGAGTGTGTTCTGTTTCTCCCTGCCACTCAGAGTGTATAAGAGTGTGTTCTGTTTCTCCCTGCCACTCAGAGTGTATATGAGTGTGTGTTCTGTTTCTCCCTGCCACTCAGAGTGTATATGAGTGTGTTCTGTTTCTCCCTGCCACTCAGAGTGTATATGAGTGTGTTCTGTTTCTCCCTGCCACTCAGAGTGTATAAGAGTGTGTGTTCTGTTTCTCCCTGCCACTCAGAGTGTATAAGAGTGTGTGTTCTGTTTCTCCCTGCCACTCAGAGTGTATATGAGTGTGTGTTCTGTTTCTTCCTGCCACTCAGAGTGTATATGAGTGTGTTCTGTTTCTCCCTGCCACTCCCTGAGTGTATATGAGTGTGTGTTCTGTTTCTTCCTGCCACTCAGAGTGTATATGAGTGTGTTCTGTTTCTCCCTGCCACTCAGAGTGTATATGAGTGTGTGTTCTGTTTCTCCCTGCCACTCAGAGTGTATATGAGTGTGTTCTGTTTCTCCCTGCCACTCCCTGAGTGTATATGAGTGTGTGTTCTGTTTCTCCCTGCCACTCCCTGAGTGCATATGAGTGTGTTATGTTTCTCCCTGCCACACAGAGTGTATATGAGAGTGTGTTCTGTTTCTCCCTGCCACTCCCTGAGTGTATATGAGTGTGTGTTCTGTTTCTCCCTGCCACTCCCTGAGTGTATATGAGAGTGTGTTCTGTTTCTCCCTGCCACTCCCTGAGTGTATATGAGTGTGTGTTCTGTTTCTCCCTGCCACTCCCTGAGTGTATATGAGTGTGTGTTCTGTTTCTCCCTGCCACTCCCTGAGTGCATATGAGTGTGTTCTGTTTCTCCCTGCCACTCAGAGTGTATATGAGTGTGTGTTCTGTTTCTCCCTGCCACTCAGAGTGTATATGAGAGTGTGTTCTGTTTCTCCCTGCCACTCAGAGTGTATATGAGAGTGTGTTCTGTTTCTCCCTGCCACTCCCTGAGTGTATATGAGTGTGTGTTCTGTTTCTCCCTGCCACTCAGAGTGTATATGAGTGTGTGTTCTGTTTCTCCCTGCCACTCAGAGTGTATATGAGTGTGTGTTCTGTTTCTCCCTGCCACTCAGTGTATATGAGTGTGTGTTCTGTTTCTCCCTGCCACTCCCTGAGTGTATATGAGTGTGTGTTCTGTTTCTCCCTGCCACTCCCTGACTGTATATGAGTGTGTGTTCTGTTTCTCCCTGCCACTCCCTGAGTGTATATGAGTGTGTGTTCTGTTTCTCCCTGCCACTCCCTGAGTGTATATGAGTGTGTGTTCTGTTTCTCCCTGCCACTCCGAGTGTATATGAGTGTGTGTTCTGTTTCTCCCTGCCACTCCCTGAGTGCATATGAGTGTGTGTTCTGTTTCTCCCTGCCACTCCCTGAGTGTATATGAGTGTGTGTTCTGTTTCTCCCTGCCACTCCCTGAGTGTATATGAGTGTGTGTTCTGTTTCTCCCTGCCACTCCCTGAGTGTATATGAGAGTGTGTTCTGTTTCTCCCTGCCACTCAGAGTGTATATGAGAGTGTGTTCTGTTTCTCCCTGCCACTCCCAGAGTGTATATGAGTGTGTGTTCTGTTTCTCCCTGCCACTCAGAGTGTATATGAGAGTGTGTGTTCTGTTTCTCCCTGCCACTCAGAGTGTATATGAGAGTGTGTTCTGTTTCTCCCTGCCACTCAGAGTGTATATGAGTGTGTGTTCTGTTTCTCCCTGCCACTCAGAGTGTATATGAGTGTGTGTTCTGTTTCTCCCTGCCACTCAGAGTGTATATGAGTGTGTGTTCTGTTTCTCCCTGCCACTCAGAGTGTATATGAGTGTGTGTTCTGTTTCTCCCTGCCACTCCCTGAGTGTATATATGAGTGTGTGTTCTGTTTCTCCCTGCCACTCCCTGAGTGTATATGAGTGTGTGTTCTGTTTCTCCCTGCCACTCAGAGTGTATATGAGTGTGTGTTCTGTTTCTCCCTGCCACTCCCAGAGTGTATATGAGAGTGTGTTCTGTTTCTCCCTGCCACTCCCAGAGTGTATATGAGTGTGTGTTCTGTTTCTCCCTGCCACTCCCTGAGTGTATATGAGTGTGTGTTCTGTTTCTCCCTGCCACTCCCTGAGTGTATATGAGAGTGTGTTCTGTTTCTCCCTGCCACTCCCTGAGTGTATATGAGAGTGTGTTCTGTTTCTCCCTGCCACTCCCTGAGTGTGTTCTGTTTCTCCCTGCCTCCCTGAGTGTATATGAGAGTGTGTTCTGTTTCTCCCTGCCACTCCCAGAGTGTATATGAGTGTGTTCTGTTTCTCCCTGCCACTCCCTGAGTGTATATGAGAGTGTGTTCTGTTTCTCCCTGCCACTCCCAGAGTGTATATGAGAGTGTGTTCTGTTTCTCCCTGCCACTCCCTGAGTGTATATGAGAGTGTGTTCTGTTTCTCCCTGCCACTGCCCTGAGTGTATATGAGTGTGTGTTCTGTTTCTCCCTGCCACTCCCAGAGTGTATATGAGTGTGTGTTCTGTTTCTCCCTGCCACTCCCAGAGTGTATATGAGAGTGTGTTCTGTTTCTCCCTGCCACTCCCTGAGTGTATATGAGTGTGTGTTCTGTTTCTCCCTGCCACTCCCTGAGTGTATATGAGTGTGTGTTCTGTTTCTCCCTGCCACTCCCTGAGTGTATATGAGTGTGTGTTCTGTTTCTCCCTGCCCAGTGTGTTCTGTTTCTCCCTGCCCCTGAGTGTATATGAGTGTGTGTTCTGTTTCTCCCTGCCACTCCCTGAGTGTATTGAGAGTGTGTGTTCTGTTTCTCCCTGCCACTCCCTGAGTGTATATGAGTGTGTGTTCTGTTTCTCCCTGCCACTCCCTGAGTGTATATGAGTGTGTGTTCTGTTTCTCCCTGCCACTCCCTGAGTGTATATGAGTGTGTGTTCTGTTTCTCCCTGCCACTCCCTGAGTGTATATGAGTGTGTGTTCTGTTTCTCCCTGCCACTCCCTGAGTGTATATGAGTGTGTGTTCTGTTTCTCCCTGCCACTCCCTGAGTGTATATGAGTGTGTGTTCTGTTTCTCCCTGCCACTCCCCTGAGTGTGTTCTGTTTCTCCCTGCCATGAGTGAGTGTGTTCTGTTTCTCCCTGCCACTCCCTGAGTGTATATGAGTGTGTGTTCTGTTTCTCCCTGCCACTCCCTGAGTGTATATGAGTGTGTGTTCTGTTTCTCCCTGCCACTCCCT
This sequence comes from Oncorhynchus tshawytscha, assembly GCF_018296145.1. Taxonomy (NCBI): domain Eukaryota; kingdom Metazoa; phylum Chordata; class Actinopteri; order Salmoniformes; family Salmonidae; genus Oncorhynchus; species Oncorhynchus tshawytscha. The sequence continues at coordinate 27,929,350 of NC_056450.1, read as the reverse complement.
GAGTGTATATGAGTGTGTGTTCTGTTTCTCCCTGCCACTCCCTGAGTGTATATGAGTGTGTGTTCTGTTTCTCCCTGCCACTCCCAGAGTGTATATGAGTGTGTGTTCTGTTTCTCCCTGCCACTCCCTGAGTGTATATGAGAGTGTGTTCTGTTTCTCCCTGCCACTCCCTGAGTGTATATGAGAGTGTGTTCTGTTTCTCCCTGCCACTCCCTGAGTATATGAGTGTGTGTTCTGTTTCTCCCTGCCACTCAGAGTGTATATGAGAGTGTGTTCTGTTTCTCCCTGCCACTCCCAGAGTGTATATGAGATGTGTTCTGTTTCTCCCTGCCACTCCCTGAGTGTATATGAGTGTGTGTTCTGTTTCTCCCTGCCACTCCCTGAGTGTATATGAGTGTGTGTTCTGTTTCTCCCTGCCACTCCCTGAGTGTATATGAGTGTGTGTTCTGTTTCTCCCTGCCACTCCCTGAGTGTATATGAGTGTGTGTTCTGTTTCTCCCTGCCACTCCCTGAGTGTATATGAGTGTGTGTTCTGTTTCTCCCTGCCACTCCCTGAGTGTATATGAGTGTGTGTTCTGTTTCTCCCTGCCACTCCCTGAGTGTATATGAGTGTGTGTTCTGTTTCTCCCTGCCACCCTGAGTGTATATGAGTGTGTGTTCTGTTTCTCCCTGCCACTCCCTGAGTGTATATGAGTGTGTGTTCTGTTTCTCCCTGCCACTCCCTGAGTGTATATGAGTGTGTGTTCTGTTTCTCCCTGCCACTCCCTGAGTGTATATGAGTGTGTGTTCTGTTTCTCCCTGCCACTCTGAGTGTATATGAGTGTGTGTTCTGTTTCTCCCTGCCACTCCCAGAGTGTATATGAGAGTGTGTTCTGTTTCTCCCTCTCAGAGTGTATATGAGAGTGTGTTCTGTTTCTCCCTGCCACTCCCTGAGTGTATATGAGTGTGTGTTCTGTTTCTCCCTGCCACTCAGAGTGTATATGAGAGTGTGTTCTGTTTCTCCCTGCCACTCCCTGAGTGTGATATGAGTGTGTGTGTTCTGTTTCTCCCTGCCACTCCCTGAGTGTATATGAGTGTGTGTTCTGTTTCTCCCTGCCACTCCCTGAGTGTATATGAGTGTGTGTTCTGTTTCTCCCTGCCACTCCCAGAGTGTATATGAGAGTGTGTTCTGTTTCTCCCTGCCACTCAGAGTGAGTGTATATGAGTGTGTGTTCTGTTTCTCCCTGCCACTCCCAGAGTGTATATGAGTGTGTTCTGTTTCTCCCTGCCACTCCCTGAGTGTATATGAGTGTGTGTTCTGTTTCTCCCTGCCACTCCCTGAGTGTATATGAGTGTGTGTTCTGTTTCTCCCTGCCACTCCCTGAGTGTATATGAGTGTGTGTTCTGTTTCTCCCTGCCACTCCCTGAGTGTATATGAGTGTGTTCTGTTCTGTGTTCTGTTTCTCCCTGCCACTCCCCCTGAGTTCTGTATATGAGAGTGTGTTCTGTTTCTCCCTGCCACTCCCTGAGTGTATATGAGTGTGTGTTCTGTTTCTCCCTGCCACTCCCCTGAGTGTTTCTCCCTGCCACTATATGAGAGTGTGTTCTGTTTCTCCCTGCCACTCCCTGAGTGTATATGAGTGTGTTCTGTTTCTCCCTGCCACTCCCTGAGTGTATATGAGTGTGTTCTGTGCAGAGTGTATATGAGTGTGTTCTGTTTCTCCCTGCCACTCCCTGAGTGTATATGAGTGTGTTCTGTTTCTCCCTTCTGAGTGTGTGTTCTGTTTCTCCCTGCCACTCCCAGAGTGTATATGAGTGTGTGTTCTGTTTCTCCCTGCCACTCCCTGAGTGTATATGAGTGTGTGTTCTGTTTCTCCCTGCCACTCCCTGAGTGTATATGAGTGTGTGTTCTGTTTCTCCCTGCCACTCCAGAGTGTATATGAGTGTGTTCTGTTTCTCCCTGCCACTCCCAGAGTGTATATGAGTGTGTGTTCTGTTTCTCCCTGCCACTCAGAGTGTATATGAGTGTGTTCTGTTTCTCCCTGCCACTCAGAGTGTATAGAGTGTGTGTTCTGTTTCTCCCTGCCACTCAGAGTGTATATGAGTGTGTTCTGTTTCTCCCTGCCACCAGAGTGTATATGAGTGTGTTCTGTTTCTCCCTGCCACTCAGAGTGTATGAGTGTGTGTTCTGTTTCTCCCTGCCACTCCCTGAGTGTATATGAGTGTGTGTTCTGTTTCTCCCTGCCACCCTGAGTGTATATGAGTGTGTTCTGTTTCTCCCTGCCACTCCCTGAGTGTATATGAGTGTGTGTTCTGTTTCTCCCTGCCACTCCCTGAGTGTATATGAGAGTGTGTTCTGTTTCTCCCTGCCACTCCCTGAGTGTATATGAGAGTGTGTTCTGTTTCTCCCTGCCACTCCCTGAGTGTATATGAGTGTGTTCTGTTTCTCCCTGCCACTCCCTGAGTGTATATGAGTGTGTGTTCTGTTTCTCCCTGCCACTCAGAGTGTATATGAGAGTGTGTTCTGTTTCTCCCTGCCACTCCCTGAGTGTATATGAGTGTGTGTTCTGTTTCTCCCTGCCACTCAGTGTATATGAGTGTGTGTTCTGTTTCTCCCTGCCACTCAGAGTGTATATGAGAGTGTGTTCTGTTTCTCCCTGCCACTCAGAGTGTATATGAGAGTGTGTTCTGTTTCTCCCTGCCACTCCCTGAGTGTATATGAGTGTGTGTTCTGTTTCTCCCTGCCACTCCCAGAGTGTATATGAGAGTGTGTTCTGTTTCTCCCTGCCACTCCCTGAGTGTATATGAGTGTGTGTTCTGTTTCTCCCTGCCACTCCCTGAGTGTATATGAGAGTGTGTTCTGTTTCTCCCTGCCACTCCCTGAGTGTATATGAGTGTGTGTTCTGTTTCTCCCTGCCACTCCCAGAGTGTATATGAGTGTGTGTTCTGTTTCTCCCTGCCACTCCCTGAGTGTATATGAGTGTGTGTTCTGTTTCTCCCTGCCACTCCCTGAGTGTATATGAGTGTGTGTTCTGTTTCTCCCTGCCACTCAGAGTGTATATGAGAGTGTGTTCTGTTTCTCCCTGCCACTCAGAGTGTATATGAGAGTGTGTTCTGTTTCTCCCTGCCACTCCCTGAGTGTATATGAGTGTGTGTTCTGTTTCTCCCTGCCACTCAGAGTGTATATGAGAGTGTGTTCTGTTTCTCCCTGCCACTCCCTGAGTGTATATGAGTGTGTGTTCTGTTTCTCCCTGCCACTCCCTGAGTGTATATGAGAGTGTGTTCTGTTTCTCCCTGCCACTCCCTGAGTGTATATGAGTGTGTGTTCTGTTTCTCCCTGCCACTCAGAGTGTATATGAGAGTGTGTTCTGTTTCTCCCTGCCACTCCCTGAGTGTATATGAGTGTGTGTTCTGTTTCTCCCTGCCACTCCCTGAGTGTATATGAGTGTGTGTTCTGTTTCTCCCTGCCACTCCCTGAGTGTATATGAGTGTGTGTTCTGTTTCTCCCTGCCACTCAGAGTGTATATGAGAGTGTGTTCTGTTTCTCCCTGCCACTCCCTGAGTGTATATGAGTGTGTGTTCTGTTTCTCCCTGCCACTCAGAGTGTATATGAGAGTGTGTTCTGTTTCTCCCTGCCACTCAGAGTGTATATGAGAGTGTGTTCTGTTTCTCCCTGCCACTCCCTGAGTGTATATGAGTGTGTGTTCTGTTTCTCCCTGCCACTCAGAGTGTATATGAGAGTGTGTTCTGTTTCTCCCTGCCACTCCCAGTGTGTGTGTATCCAGAGTGATGAGAGTGTGTTCTGTTTCTCCCTGCCACTCCCTGAGTGTATATGAGTGTGTGTTCTGTTTCTCCCTGCCACTCCCAGAGTGTATATGAGTGTGTTCTGTTTCTCCCTGCCACTCCCTGAGTGCATATGAGTGTGTGTTCTGTTTCTCCCTGCCACTCCCTGAGTGTATATGAGTGTGTGTTCTGTTTCTCCCTGCCACTCCCTGAGTGTATATGAGTGTGTGTTCTGTTTCTCCCTGCCACTCCCTGAGTGTATATGAGTGTGTGTTCTGTTTCTCCCTGCCACTCCCTGAGTGTATATGAGTGTGTGTTCTGTTTCTCCCTGCCACTCAGAGTGTATATGAGAGTGTGTTCTGTTTCTCCCTGCCACTCAGAGTGTATATGAGAGTGTGTTCTGTTTCTCCCTGCCACTCCCTGAGTGTATATGAGTGTGTGTTCTGTTTCTCCCTGCCACTCAGAGTGTATATGAGTGTGTTCTGTTTCTCCCTGCCACTCCCTGAGTGCATATGAGTGTGTGTTCTGTTTCTCCCTGCCACTCCCTGAGTGTATATGAGTGTGTGTTCTGTTTCTCCCTGCCACTCCCTGAGTGTATATGAGTGTGTGTTCTGTTTCTCCCTGCCACTCCCTGAGTGCATATGAGTGTGTGTTCTGTTTCTCCCTGCCACTCCCTGAGTGTATATGAGTGTGTGTTCTGTTTCTCCCTGCCACTCCCTGAGTGCATATGAGTGTGTGTTCTGTTTCTCCCTGCCACTCCCTGAGTGTATATGAGAGTGTGTTCTGTTTCTCCCTGCCACTCAGAGTGTATATGAGTGTGTTCTGTTTCTCCCTGCCACTCCCTGAGTGTATATGAGTGTGTGTTCTGTTTCTCCCTGCCACTCCCTGAGTGTATATGAGTGTGTGTTCTGTTTCTCCCTGCCACTCCCTGAGTGCATATGAGTGTGTTCTGTTTCTCCCTGCCACTCCCTGAGTGTATATGAGAGTGTGTTCTGTTTCTCCCTGCCACTTAGAGTGTATATGAGTGTGTTCTGTTTCTCCCTGCCACTCCCTGAGTGCATATGAGTGTGTTCTGTTTCTCCCTGCCACTCCCTGAGTGTATATGAGTGTGTGTTCTGTTTCTCCCTGCCACTCAGAGTGTATATGAGTGTGTGTTCTGTTTCTCCCTGCCACTCAGAGTGTATATGAGTGTGTGTTCTGTTTCTCCCTGCCACTCCCTGAGTGTATATGAGTGTGTGTTCTGTTTCTCCCTGCCACTCCCTGAGTGTATATGAGTGTGTGTTCTGTTTCTCCCTGCCACTCCCTGAGTGCATATGAGTGTGTTCTGTTTCTCCCTGCCACTCAGAGTGTATATGAGTGTGTTCTGTTTCTCCCTGCCACTCAGAGTGTATATGAGTGTGTTCTGTTTCTCCCTGCCACTCAGAGTGTATATGAGTGTGTTCTGTTTCTCCCTGCCACTCAGAGTGTATATGAGTGTGTTCTGTTTCTCCCTGCCACTCAGAGTGTATAAGAGTGTGTGTTCTGTTTCTCCCTGCCACTCAGAGTGTATATGAGTGTGTTCTGTTTCTCCCTGCCACTCAGAGTGTATATGAGTGTGTTCTGTTTCTCCCTGCCACTCAGAGTGTATATGAGTGTGTGTTCTGTTTCTCCCTGCCACTCCCTGAGTGCATATGAGTGTGTTCTGTTTCTCCCTGCCACTCAGAGTGTATATGAGAGTGTGTTCTGTTTCTCCCTGCCACTCCCTGAGTGTATATGAGTGTGTGTTCTGTTTCTCCCTGCCACTCCCTGAGTGTATATGAGAGTGTGTTCTGTTTCTCCCTGCCACTCCCTGAGTGTATATGAGTGTGTGTTCTGTTTCTCCCTGCCACTCCCTGAGTGTATATGAGAGTGTGTTCTGTTTCTCCCTGCCACTCCCTGAGTGTATATGAGTGTGTGTTCTGTTTCTCCCTGCCACTCAGAGTGTATATGAGAGTGTGTTCTGTTTCTCCCTGCCACTCCCTGAGTGTATATGAGTGTGTGTTCTGTTTCTCCCTGCCACTCAGTGTATATGAGTGTGTGTTCTGTTTCTCCCTGCCACTCAGAGTGTATATGAGAGTGTGTTCTGTTTCTCCCTGCCACTCAGAGTGTATATGAGAGTGTGTTCTGTTTCTCCCTGCCACTCCCTGAGTGTATATGAGTGTGTGTTCTGTTTCTCCCTGCCACTCAGAGTGTATATGAGAGTGTGTTCTGTTTCTCCCTGCCACTCCCTGAGTGTATATGAGTGTGTGTTCTGTTTCTCCCTGCCACTCCCTGAGTGTATATGAGTGTGTGTTCTGTTTCTCCCTGCCACTCCCTGAGTGTATATGAGTGTGTGTTCTGTTTCTCCCTGCCACTCAGAGTGTATATGAGAGTGTGTTCTGTTTCTCCCTGCCACTCCCTGAGTGTATATGAGTGTGTGTTCTGTTTCTCCCTGCCACTCAGTGTATATGAGTGTGTGTTCTGTTTCTCCCTGCCACTCCCAGAGTGTATATGAGAGTGTGTTCTGTTTCTCCCTGCCACTCCCAGAGTGTATATGAGAGTGTGTTCTGTTTCTCCCTGCCACTCAGAGTGTATATGAGAGTGTGTTCTGTTTCTCCCTGCCACTCAGAGTGTATGAGAGTGTGTTCTGTTTCTCCCTGCCACTCCCTGAGTGTTATGAGTGTGTTCTGTTTCTCCCTGCCACTCCCTGAGTGCATATGAGTGTGTTCTGTTTCTCCCTGCCACTCAGAGTGTATATGAGTGTGTGTTCTGTTTCTCCCTGCCACTCAGAGTGTATATGAGAGTGTGTTCTGTTTCTCCCTGCCACTCCCAGAGTGTATATGAGAGTGTGTTCTGTTTCTCCCTGCCACTCAGAGTGTATATGAGTGTGTTCTGTTTCTCCCTGCCACTCCCTGAGTGCATATGAGTGTGTGTTCTGTTTCTCCCTGCCACTCCCTGAGTGTATATGAGTGTGTGTTCTGTTTCTCCCTGCCACTCCCTGAGTGTATATGAGTGTGTGTTCTGTTTCTCCCTGCCACTCCCTGAGTGTATATGAGTGTGTGTTCTGTTTCTCCCTGCCACTCCCTGAGTGTATATGAGTGTGTGTTCTGTTTCTCCCTGCCACTCCCTGAGTGCATATGAGTGTGTTCTGTTTCTCCCTGCCACTCCCTGAGTGCATATGAGTGTGTGTTCTGTTTCTCCCTGCCACTCCCTGAGTGTATATGAGTGTGTGTTCTGTTTCTCCCTGCCACTCCCTGAGTGCATATGAGTGTGTTCTGTTTCTCCCTGCCACTCCCTGAGTGTATATGAGAGTGTGTTCTGTTTCTCCCTGCCACTCAGAGTGTATATGAGTGTGTTCTGTTTCTCCCTGCCACTCCCTGAGTGTATATGAGTGTGTGTTCTGTTTCTCCCTGCCACTCCCTGAGTGTATATGAGTGTGTGTTCTGTTTCTCCCTGCCACTCCCTGAGTGTATATGAGAGTGTGTTCTGTTTCTCCCTGCCACTCCAGAGTGTATATGAGTGTGTTCTGTTTCTCCCTGCCACTCAGAGTGTATATGAGTGTGTTCTGTTTCTCCCTGCCACTCCCTGAGTGTATATGAGAGTGTGTTCTGTTTCTCCCTGCCACTTAGAGTGTATATGAGTGTGTTCTGTTTCTCCCTGCCACTCCCTGAGTGCATATGAGAGTGTGTTCTGTTTCTCCCTGCCACTCCCTGAGTGTATATGAGTGTGTGTTCTGTTTCTCCCTGCCACTCCCTGAGTGTATATGAGTGTGTGTTCTGTTTCTCCCTGCCACTCCCTGAGTGTATATGAGAGTGTGTTCTGTTTCTCCCTGCCACTCAGAGTGCCACTCAGAGTGTATATGAGTGTGTGTTCTGTTTCTCCCTGCCACTCCCTGAGTGTGTATGAGTGTGTGTTCTGTTTCTCCCTGCCACTCCCTGAGTGCATATGAGTGTGTGTTCTGTTTCTCCCTGCCACTCCCTGAGTGTATATATGAGTGTGTTCTGTTTCTCCCTGCCACTCCCAGAGTGTATATGAGTGTGTTCTGTTTCTCCTGCCACTCAGAGTGTATATGAGTGTGTTCTGTTTCTCCCTGCCACTCAGAGTGTATATGAGTGTGTTCTGTTTCTCCCTGCCACTCAGAGTGTATATGAGTGTGTGTTCTGTTTCTCCCTGCCACTCAGAGTGTATATGAGTGTGTTCTGTTTCTCCCTGCCACTCAGAGTGTATAGAGTGTGTGTTCTGTTTCTCCCTGCCACTCAGAGTGTATATGAGTGTGTGTTCTGTTTCTCCCTGCCACTCCCAGAGTGTATATGAGTGTGTGTTCTGTTTCTCCCTGCCACTCCCTGAGTGTATATGAGGTGTGTTCTGTTTCTCCCTGCCACTCCCTGAGTGTATATGAGAGTGTGTTCTGTTTCTCCCTGCCACTCCCAGAGTGTATATGAGTGTGTGTTCTGTTTCTCCCTGCCACTCAGAGTGTATATGAGTGTGTTCTGTTTCTCCCTGCCACTCCCTGAGTGTATATGAGAGTGTGTTCTGTTTCTCCCTGCCACTTAGAGTGTATATGAGTGTGTTCTGTTTCTCCCTGCCACTCCCTGAGTGCATATGAGTGTGTTCTGTTTCTCCCTGCCACTCCCTGAGTGTATATGAGTGTGTGTTCTGTTTCTCCCTGCCACTCCCTGAGTGTATATGAGTGTGTGTTCTGTTTCTCCCTGCCACTCCCTGAGTGTATATGAGTGTGTGTTCTGTTTCTCCCTGCCACTCCCTGAGTGTATATGAGTGTGTGTTCTGTTTCTCCCTGCCACTCAGAGTGTATATGAGTGTGTGTTCTGTTTCTCCCTGCCACTCCCAGAGTGTATATGAGTGTGTGTTCTGTTTCTCCCTGCCACTCCCTGAGTGTATATGAGTGTGTGTTCTGTTTCTCCCTGCCACTCCCTGAGTGCATATGAGTGTGTTCTGTTTCTCCCTGCCACTCCCTGAGTGTATATGAGAGTGTGTTCTGTTTCTCCCTGCCACTCAGAGTGTATATGAGTGTGTTCTGTTTCTCCCTGCCACTCAGAGTGTATATGAGTGTGTTCTGTTTCTCCCTGCCACCAGAGTGTATATGAGTGTGTTCTGTTTCTCCCTGCCACTCCAGAGTGTATATGAGTGTGTTCTGTTTCTCCCTGCCACTCAGAGTGTATAAGAGTGTGTGTTCTGTTTCTCCCTGCCACTCAGAGTGTATAAGAGTGTGTGTTCTGTTTCTCCCTGCCACTCAGAGTGTATATGAGTGTGTTCTGTTTCTCCCTGCCACTCAGAGTGATGAGTGTGTTCTGTTTCTCCCTGCCACTCCCAGAGTGTATATGAGTGTGTGTTCTGTTTCTCCCTGCCACTCCCTGAGTGCATATGAGTGTGTTCTGTTTCTCCCTGCCACTCCCTGAGTGTATATGAGAGTGTGTTCTGTTTCTCCCTGCCACTCCCTGAGTGTATATGAGTGTGTGTTCTGTTTCTCCCTGCCACTCCCTGAGTGTATATGAGAGTGTGTTCTGTTTCTCCCTGCCACTCCCTGAGTGTATATGAGTGTGTGTTCTGTTTCTCCCTGCCACTCCCTGAGTGTATGAGTGTGTGTTCTGTTTCTCCCTGCCACTCCCTGAGTGTATATGAGTGTGTGTTCTGTTTCTCCCTGCCACTCAGAGTGTATATGAGAGTGTGTTCTGTTTCTCCCTGCCACTCCCTGAGTGTATATGAGTGTGTGTTCTGTTTCTCCCTGCCACTCAGAGTGTATATGAGTGTGTGTTCTGTTTCTCCCTGCCACTCAGAGTGTATATGAGAGTGTGTTCTGTTTCTCCCTGCCACTCAGAGTGTATATGAGAGTGTGTTCTGTTTCTCCCTGCCACTCAGAGTGTATATGAGTGTGTTCTGTTTCTCCCTGCCACTCAGAGTGTATATGAGTGTGTTCTGTTTCTCCCTGCCACTCAGAGTGTATATGAGAGTGTGTTCTGTTTCTCCCTGCCACTCCCAGAGTGTATATGAGAGTGTGTTCTGTTTCTCCCTGCCACTCCCTGAGTGCATATGAGTGTGTTCTGTTTCTCCCTGCCACTCCCTGAGTGTATATGAGAGTGTGTTCTGTTTCTCCCTGCCACTCCCTGAGTGTATATGAGTGTGTGTTCTGTTTCTCCCTGCCACTCCCTGAGTGTATATGAGAGTGTGTTCTGTTTCTCCCTGCCACTCCCTGACTGTATATGAGAGTGTGTTCTGTTTCTCCCTGCCACTCCCTGAGTGCATATGAGTGTGTTCTGTTTCTCCCTGCCACTCAGAGTGTATATGAGTGTGTGTTCTGTTTCTCCCTGCCACTCAGTGTATATGAGAGTGTGTTCTGTTTCTCCCTGCCACTCAGAGTGTATATGAGAGTGTGTTCTGTTTCTCCCTGCCACTCAGAGTGTATATGAGAGTGTGTTCTGTTTCTCAGAGTGTATATGAGAGTGTGTTCTGTTTCTCCCTGCCACTCCCAGAGTGTATATGAGTGTGTGTTCTGTTTCTCCCTGCCACTCCCAGAGTGTATATGAGTGTGTTCTGTTTCTCCCTGCCACTCCCTGAGTGCATATGATGAGTGTGTTCTGTTTCTCCCTGCCACTGAGTGTATATGAGTGTGTTCTGAGTCCCAGAGTGTATATGAGTGTGTGTTCTGTTTCTCCCTGCCACTCAGAGTGTATATGAGAGTGTGTTCTGTTTCTCCCTGCCACCAGAGTGTATATGAGAGTGTGTTCTGTTTCTCCCTGCCACTCCCTGAGTGTATATGAGTGTGTGTTCTGTTTCTCCCTCAGAGTGTATATGAGTGTGTTCTGTTTCTCCCTGCCACTCCCTGAGTGCATATGAGTGTGTGTTCTGTTTCTCCCTGCCACTCCCTGAGTGTATATGAGTGTGTGTTCTGTTTCTCCCTGCCACTCCCTGAGTGTATATGAGTGTGTGTTCTGTTTCTCCCTGCCACTCCCTGAGTGTATATGAGTGTGTGTTCTGTTTCTCCCTGCCACTCCCTGAGTGCATATGAGTGTGTGTTCTGTTTCTCCCTGCCACTCCCTGAGTGCATATGAGTGTGTGTTCTGTTTCTCCCTGCCACTCCCTGAGTGCATATGAGTGTGTGTTCTGTTTCTCCCTGCCACTCCCTGAGTGTATATGAGTGTGTGTTCTGTTTCTCCCTGCCACTCCCTGAGTGCATATGAGTGTGTTCTGTTTCTCCCTGCCACTCCCTGAGTGTATATGAGAGTGTGTTCTGTTTCTCCCTGCCACTCAGAGTGTATATGAGTGTGTTCTGTTTCTCCCTGCCACTCCCTGAGTGCATATGAGTGTGTTCTGTTTCTCCCTGCCACTCCCTGAGTGTATATGAGTGTGTTCTGTTTCTCCCTGCCACTCCCTGAGTGTATATGAGTGTGTTCTGTTTCTCCCTGCCACTCCCTGAGTGTATATGAGTGTGTGTTCTGTTTCTCCCTGCCACTCAGAGTGTATATGAGTGTGTTCTGTTTCTCCCTGCCACTCAGAGTGTATATGAGAGTGTGTTCTGTTTCTCCCTGCCACTCAGAGTGTATATGAGTGTGTTCTGTTTCTCCCTGCCACTCAGAGTGTATATGAGTGTGTGTGTTTCTCCCTGCCACTCCCAGAGTGTATATGAGTGTGTTCTGTTTCTCCCTGCCACTCCCAGAGTGTATATGAGTGTGTTCTGTTTCTCCCTGCCACTCTGAGTGTATATGAGTGTGTTCTGTTTCTCCCTGCCACTCAGAGTGTATATGAGTGTGTGTTCTGTTTCTCCCTGCCACCCAGAGTGTATATGAGTGTGTTCTGTTTCTCCCTGCCACTCACTCAGAGTGTGTTCTGTTTCTCCCTGCCACTTGTATATGAGTGTGTGTTCTGTTTCTCCCTGCCACTCAGAGTGAGTGTATATGAGTGTGTGTTCTGTTTCTCCCTGCCACTCCCAGAGTGTATATGAGTGTGTGTTCTGTTTCTCCCTGCCACTCATGAGTGTGCCACTCAGATGTGTGTTCTGTTTCTCCCTGCCACTCCCAGAGTGTATATGAGTGTGTTCTGTTTCTCCCTGCCACTCCCAGAGTGTATAGTGTGTTCTGTTTCTCCCTGAGTGTGAGTGTGTTCTGTTTCTCCCTGCCACTCCCAGAGTGTATATGAGTGTGTTCTGTTTCTCCCTGCCACTCCCAGAGTGTATATGAGTGTGTTCTGTTTCTCCCTGCCACCCAGAGTGTATATGAGTGTGTTCTGTTTCTCCCTGCCACTCCCAGAGTGTATATGAGTGTGTTCTGTTTCTCCCTGCCACTCCCTGAGTGTATATGAGTGTGTTCTGTTTCTCCCTGCCACTCAGAGTGTATATGAGTGTGTTCTGTTTCTCCCTGCCACTCCCTGAGTGTATATGAGTGTGTTCTGTTTCTCCCTGCCACTCAGAGTGTATATGAGTGTGTTCTGTTTCTCCCTGCCACTCAGAGTGTATATGAGAGTGTGTTCTGTTTTCCCTGCCACTCAGAGTGTATATGAGTGTGTTCTGTTTCTCCCTGCCACTCAGAGTGTATAAGAGTGTGTTCTGTTTCTCCCTGCCACTCAGAGTGTATAAGAGTGTGTGTTCTGTTTCTCCCTGCCACTCCCTGCCAGAGTGTATATGAGTGTGTTCTGTTTCTCCCTGCCACTCAGAGTGTATATGAGTGTGTTCTGTTTCTCCCTGCCACCAGAGTGTATATGAGTGTGTGTTCTGTTTCTCCCTGCCACTCCCTGAGTGCATATGAGTGTGTTCTGTTTCTCCCTGCCACTCAGAGTGTATATGAGAGTGTGTTCTGTTTCTCCCTGCCACTCCCTGAGTGTATATGAGTGTGTGTTCTGTTTCTCCCTGCCACTCCCTGAGTGTATATGAGTGTGTTCTGTTTCTCCCTGCCACTCCCTGAGTGTATATGAGTGTGTTCTGTTTCTCCCTGCCACTCCCTGAGTGTATATGAGAGTGTGTTCTGTTTCTCCCTGCCACTCCCTGAGTGTATATGAGTGTGTGTTCTGTTTCTCCCTGCCACTCAGAGTGTATATGAGAGTGTGTTCTGTTTCTCCCTGCCACTCCCTGAGTGTATATGAGTGTGTGTTCTGTTTCTCCCTGCCACTCAGTGTATATGAGTGTGTGTTCTGTTTCTCCCTGCCACTCAGAGTGTATATGAGAGTGTGTTCTGTTTCTCCCTGCCACTCAGAGTGTATATGAGAGTGTGTTCTGTTTCTCCCTGCCACTCAGAGTGTATATGAGTGTGTTCTGTTTCTCCCTGCCACTCAGAGTGTATATGAGTGTGTGTTCTGTTTCTCCCTGCCACTCAGAGTGTATATGAGAGTGTGTTCTGTTTCTCCCTGCCACTCCCTGAGTGTATATGAGAGTGTGTTCTGTTTCTCCCTGCCACTCCCTGAGTGCATATGAGTGTGTTCTGTTTCTCCCTGCCACTCAGAGTGTATATGAGAGTGTGTTCTGTTTCTCCCTGCCACTCAGTGTATATGAGTGTGTGTTCTGTTTCTCCCTGCCACTCAGAGTGTATATGAAAGTGTGTTCTGTTTCTCCCTGCCACTCCCTGAGTGTATATGAGAGTGTGTTCTGTTTCTCCCTGCCACTCAGAGTGTATATGAGAGTGTGTTCTGTTTCTCCCTGCCACTCAGAGTGTATATGAGAGTGTGTTCTGTTTCTCCCTGCCACTCAGAGTGTATATGAGTGTGTTCTGTTTCTCCCTGCCACTCCCTGAGTGCATATGAGTGTGTGTTCTGTTTCTCCCTGCCACTCCCTGAGTGTATATGAGTGTGTGTTCTGTTTCTCCCTGCCACTCCCTGAGTGTATATGAGTGTGTGTTCTGTTTCTCCCTGCCACTCCCTGAGTGTATATGAGTGTGTGTTCTGTTTCTCCCTGCCACTCCCTGAGTGTATATGAGAGTGTGTTCTGTTTCTCCCTGCCACTCAGAGTGTATATGAGTGTGTTCTGTTTCTCCCTGCCACTCCCTGAGTGCATATGAGTGTGTTCTGTTTCTCCCTGCCACTCCCTGAGTGTATATGAGTGTGTGTTCTGTTTCTCCCTGCCACTCCCTGAGTGTATATGAGTGTGTTCTGTTTCTCCCTGCCACTCCCTGAGTGTATATGAGTGTGTGTTCTGTTTCTCCCTGCCACTCAGAGTGTATATGAGTGTGTTCTGTTTCTCCCTGCCACTCAGAGTGTATATGAGTGTGTGTTCTGTTTCTCCCTGCCACTCCCTGAGTGTATATGAGTGTGTGTTCTGTTTCTCCCTGCCACTCAGAGTGTGAGTGTGTGTTCTGTTTCTCCCTGCCACTCAGAGTGTATATGAGTGTGTTCTGTTTCTCCCTGCCACTCAGAGTGTATATGAGTGTGTTCTGTTTCTCCCTGCCACTCAGAGTGTATATGAGTGTGTGTTCTGTTTCTCCCTGCCACTCCCTGAGTGCATATGAGTGTGTTCTGTTTCTCCCTGCCACTCCCAGAGTGTATATGAGAGTGTGTTCTGTTTCTCCCTGCCACTCCCTGAGTGTATATGAGTGTGTGTTCTGTTTCTCCCTGCCACTCCCTGAGTGTATATGAGAGTGTTCTGTTTCTCCCTGCCACTCCCTGAGTGTATATGAGAGTGTTCTGTTTCTCCCTGCCACTCCCTGAGTGTATATGAGAGTGTGTTCTGTTTCTCCCTGCCACTCCCTGAGTGTATATGAGTGTGTGTTCTGTTTCTCCCTGCCACTCCCAGAGTGTATATGAGAGTGTGTTCTGTTTCTCCCTGCCACTCCCTGAGTGTATATGAGTGTGTGTTCTGTTTCTCCCTGCCACTCAGTGTATATGAGTGTGTGTTCTGTTTCTCCCTGCCACTCAGAGTGTATATGAGAGTGTGTTCTGTTTCTCCCTGCCACTCAGAGTGTATATGAGAGTGTGTTCTGTTTCTCCCTGCCACTCAGAGTGTATATGAGTGTGTTCTGTTTCTCCCTGCCACTCAGAGTGTATATGAGTGTGTGTTCTGTTTCTCCCTGCCACTCAGAGTGTATATGAGAGTGTGTTCTGTTTCTCCCTGCCACTCCCTGAGTGTATATGAGAGTGTGTTCTGTTTCTCCCTGCCACTCCCTGAGTGCATAGAGTGTGTTCTGTTTCTCCCTGCCACTCCCAGAGTGTATATGAGAGTGTGTTCTGTTTCTCCCTGCCACTCAGAGTGTATATGAGTGTGTGTTCTGTTTCTCCCTGCCACTCAGAGTGTATATGAAAGTGTGTTCTGTTTCTCCCTGCCACTCCCTGAGTGTATATGAGAGTGTGTTCTGTTTCTCCCTGCCACTCCCAGAGTGTATATGAGAGTGTGTTCTGTTTCTCCCTGCCACTCAGAGTGTATATGAGAGTGTGTTCTGTTTCTCCCTGCCACTCAGAGTGTATATGAGTGTGTTCTGTTTCTCCCTGCCACTCCCTGAGTGCATATGAGTGTGTTCTGTTTCTCCCTGCCACTCCCTGAGTGCATATGAGTGTGTGTTCTGTTTCTCCCTGCCACTCCCTGAGTGTATATGAGTGTGTGTTCTGTTTCTCCCTGCCACTCCCTGAGTGTATATGAGTGTGTGTTCTGTTTCTCCCTGCCACTCCCTGAGTGTATATGAGTGTGTGTTCTGTTTCTCCCTGCCACTCCCTGAGTGCATATGAGTGTGTGTTCTGTTTCTCCCTGCCACTCCCTGAGTGCATATGAGTGTGTGTTCTGTTTCTCCCTGCCACTCCCTGAGTGCATATGAGTGTGTGTTCTGTTTCTCCCTGCCACTCCCTGAGTGTATATGAGTGTGTGTTCTGTTTCTCCCTGCCACTCCCTGAGTGCATATGAGTGTGTTCTGTTTCTCCCTGCCACTCCCTGAGTGTATATGAGTGTGTGTTCTGTTTCTCCCTGCCACTCCCTGAGTGCATATGAGTGTGTGTTCTGTTTCTCCCTGCCACTCCCTGAGTGTATATGAGAGTGTGTTCTGTTTCTCCCTGCCACTCAGAGTGTATATGAGTGTGTTCTGTTTCTCCCTGCCACTCAGAGTGTATATGAGTGTGTTCTGTTTCTCCCTGCCACTCCCTGAGTGTATATGAGAGTGTGTTCTGTTTCTCCCTGCCACTTAGAGTGTATATGAGTGTGTTCTGTTTCTCCCTGCCACTCCCTGAGTGCATATGAGTGTGTTCTGTTTCTCCCTGCCACTCCCTGAGTGTATATGAGTGTGTGTTCTGTTTCTCCCTGCCACTCCCTGAGTGTATATGAGTGTGTGTTCTGTTTCTCCCTGCCACTCCCTGAGTGTATATGAGAGTGTGTTCTGTTTCTCCCTGCCACTCAGAGTGTATATGAGTGTGTGTTCTGTTTCTCCCTGCCACTCAGAGTGTATATGAGTGTGTGTTCTGTTTCTCCCTGCCACTCCCTGAGTGTATATGAGTGTGTGTTCTGTTTCTCCCTGCCACTCCCTGAGTGCATATGAGTGTGTTCTGTTTCTCCCTGCCACTCCCTGAGTGTATATGAGAGTGTGTTCTGTTTCTTCCTGCCACTCAGAGTGTATATGAGTGTGTTCTGTTTCTCCCTGCCACTCAGAGTGTATATGAGTGTGTTCTGTTTCTCCCTGCCACTCAGAGTGTATATGAGTGTGTTCTGTTTCTCCCTGCCACTCAGAGTGTATAAGAGTGTGTGTTCTGTTTCTCCCTGCCACTCAGAGTGTATAAGAGTGTGTGTTCTGTTTCTCCCTGCCACTCAGAGTGTATATGAGTGTGTTCTGTTTCTCCCTGCCACTCAGAGTGTATATGAGTGTGTTCTGTTTCTCCCTGCCACTCAGAGTGTATATGAGTGTGTGTTCTGTTTCTCCCTGCCACTCCCTGAGTGCATATGAGTGTGTTCTGTTTCTCCCTGCCACTCAGAGTGTATATGAGAGTGTGTTCTGTTTCTCCCTGCCACTCCCTGAGTGTATATGAGTGTGTGTTCTGTTTCTCCCTGCCACTCCCTGAGTGTATATGAGAGTGTTCTGTTTCTCCCTGCCACTCCCTGAGTGTATATGAGAGTGTGTTCTGTTTCTCCCTGCCACTCCCTGAGTGTATATGAGTGTGTGTTCTGTTTCTCCCTGCCACTCAGAGTGTATATGAGAGTGTGTTCTGTTTCTCCCTGCCACTCCCTGAGTGTATATGAGTGTGTGTTCTGTTTCTCCCTGCCACTCAGTGTATACGAGTGTGTGTTCTGTTTCTCCCTGCCACTCAGAGTGTATATGAGAGTGTGTTCTGTTTCTCCCTGCCACTCAGAGTGTATATGAGAGTGTGTTCTGTTTCTCCCTGCCACTCAGAGTGTATATGAGAGTGTGTTCTGTTTCTCCCTGCCACTCAGAGTGTATATGAGAGTGTGTTCTGTTTCTCCCTGCCACTCAGAGTGTATATGAGTGTGTGTTCTGTTTCTCCCTGCCACTCAGAGTGTATATGAGAGTGTGTTCTGTTTCTCCCTGCCACTCCCTGAGTGTATATGAGAGTGTGTTCTGTTTCTCCCTGCCACTCCCTGAGTGCATATGAGTGTGTTCTGTTTCTCCCTGCCACTCAGAGTGTATATGAGTGTGTGTTCTGTTTCTCCCTGCCACTCAGAGTGTATATGAGAGTGTGTTCTGTTTCTCCCTGCCACTCAGAGTGTATATGAGAGTGTGTTCTGTTTCTCCCTGCCACTCCCTGAGTGTATATGAGTGTGTGTTCTGTTTCTCCCTGCCACTCAGAGTGTATATGAGTGTGTTCTGTTTCTCCCTGCCACTCCCTGAGTGCATATGAGTGTGTGTTCTGTTTCTCCCTGCCACTCCCTGAGTGTATATGAGTGTGTGTTCTGTTTCTCCCTGCCACTCCCTGAGTGTATATGAGTGTGTGTTCTGTTTCTCCCTGCCACTCCCTGAGTGTATATGAGTGTGTGTTCTGTTTCTCCCTGCCACTCCCTGAGTGCATATGAGTGTGTGTTCTGTTTCTCCCTGCCACTCCCTGAGTGCATATGAGTGTGTGTTCTGTTTCTCCCTGCCACTCCCTGAGTGCATATGAGTGTGTGTTCTGTTTCTCCCTGCCACTCCCTGAGTGTATATGAGTGTGTGTTCTGTTTCTCCCTGCCACTCCCTGAGTGCATATGAGTGTGTTCTGTTTCTCCCTGCCACTCCCTGAGTGTATATGAGAGTGTGTTCTGTTTCTCCCTGCCACTCAGAGTGTATATGAGTGTGTTCTGTTTCTCCCTGCCACTCCCTGAGTGCATATGAGTGTGTTCTGTTTCTCCCTGCCACTCCCTGAGTGTATATGAGTGTGTGTTCTGTTTCTCCCTGCCACTCCCTGAGTGTATATGAGTGTGTTCTGTTTCTCCCTGCCACTCCCTGAGTGTATATGAGTGTGTGTTCTGTTTCTCCCTGCCACTCAGAGTGTATATGAGTGTGTTCTGTTTCTCCCTGCCACTCAGAGTGTATATGAGAGTGTGTTCTGTTTCTTCCTGCCACTCAGTGTATATGAGTGTGTTCTGTTTCTCCCTGCCACTCAGAGTGTATATGAGTGTGTTCTGTTTCTCCCTGCCACTCAGAGTGTATATGAGTGTGTGTTCTGTTTCTCCCTGCCACTCCCTGAGTGCATATGAGTGTGTTCTGTTTCTTCCTGCCACTCAGAGTGTATATGAGAGTGTGTTCTGTTTCTTCCTGCCACTCAGAGTGTATATGAGTGTGTTCTGTTTCTCCCTGCCACTCAGAGTGTATATGAGTGTGTTCTGTTTCTCCCTGCCACTCAGAGTGTATATGAGTGTGTGTTCTGTTTCTCCCTGCCACTCAGAGTGTATATGAGTGTGTGTTCTGTTTCTCCCTGCCACTCAGAGTGTATATGAGTGTGTGTTCTGTTTCTCCCTGCCACTCAGAGTGTATATGAGAGTGTGTTCTGTTTCTCCCTGCCACTCAGAGTGTATGAGTGTGTGTTCTGTTTCTCCCTGCCACTCAGAGTGTATATGAGAGTGTGTTCTGTTTCTCCCTGCCACTCAGAGTGTATATGAGTGTGTGTTCTGTTTCTCCCTGCCACTCAGAGTGTATATGAGTGTGTTCTGTTTCTCCCTGCCACTCAGAGTGTATATGAGTGTGTGTTCTGTTTCTTCCTGCCACTCAGAGTGTATATGAGTGTGTGTTCTGTTTCTCCCTGCCACTCAGAGTGTATATGAGTGTGTTCTGTTTCTCCCTGCCACTCAGAGTGTATATGAGTGTGTTCTGTTTCTCCCTGCCACTCAGAGTGTATATGAGTGTGTTCTGTTTCTCCCTGCCACTCCCTGAGTGTATATGAGTGTGTTCTGTTTCTCCCTGCCACTCAGAGTGTATATGAGTGTGTTCTGTTTCTCCCTGCCACTCCCTGAGTGTATATGAGTGTGTTCTGTTTCTCCCTGCCACTCAGAGTGTATATGAGTGTGTTCTGTTTCTCCCTGCCACTCCCTGAGTGTATATGAGAGTGTGTTCTGTTTCTCCCTGCCACTCCCTGAGTGTATATGAGTGTGTTCTGTTTCTCCCTGCCACTCCCTGAGTGCATATGAGTGTGTTCTGTTTCTCCCTGCCACTCCCTGAGTGTATATGAGAGTGTGTTCTGTTTCTCCCTGCCACTCCCTGAGTGCATATGAGTGTGTGTTCTGTTTCTCCCTGCCACTCCCTGAGTGTATATGAGAGTGTGTTCTGTTTCTCCCTGCCACTCCCTGAGTGCATATGAGTGTGTTCTGTTTCTCCCTGCCACTCCCTGAGTGTATATGAGTGTGTTCTGTTTCTCCCTGCCACTCCCTGAGTGTATATGAGTGTGTTCTGTTTCTCCCTGCCACTCCCTGAGTGCATATGAGTGTGTTCTGTTTCTCCCTGCCACTCCCTGAGTGTATATGAGTGTGTTCTGTTTCTCCCTGCCACTCCCTGAGTGTATATGAGTGTGTTCTGTTTCTCCCTGCCACTCCCTGAGTGTATATGAGAGTGTGTTCTGTTTCTCCCTGCCACTCCCTGAGTGCATATGAGTGTGTTCTGTTTCTCCCTGCCACTCCCTGAGTGTATATGAGAGTGTGTTCTGTTTCTCCCTGCCACTCCCTGAGTGCATATGAGTGTGTGTGTATTTGATGAATAATAGATGAGGATATAGATTGCTGAGCTCAGCTCTGCAGCTCTGGTCCACTGACCCAGTTAACACACAGGAGAGCACACACACAGTAACCATCGTCTGACCTGTCATGCACTGCCTTGTCCGCCAGTCCACCTATCAGATTCCAGCCTACCATGTTCTCACACACATCCTCCTATCAGAGAGCGTCATTTTAGTCTCTAAGGCCCCTCATCCTATCCCCAACATCCTTCAGGATGTGCATATATGAAGGGACCGAATAGGTGTAAGTAATATTGAAGATCAATCTCCTCTTTCTTCTATCTTGCAAGTACAGTATATGCACTTAGTCTGGCCCACAACGATCCTATTAAATTGATTGTTCTAATGTAATTCTATGGCCTCGCCCAGTATGCTAGCCTTGGTTCCAATTGCTATTGCCGTCAATCATCCATCCCCGTTTTACCATTCCTGTCCTTTCATCTCTTGTCTTTTCCTCTCGCCTTACCCACTCACACGTGTGTCTTTATGTAATGTCTCAATACAGTTATGTATTGGGATATAGATGTGTGTTAGATCTGACACAGGTGGAACAATAATGGAAGAATGTAATAAAGAAAGAGGAATGTTGACAGGAAATAGCTTTGGTCAGGGACACAGACCTGGCTACTCAGACCAAAGGCATTCTAGAATGGGCTCTAAGGCAGATGGTCTGTATACGTGTGTGTCAGGAGAGATGGAACTGAAAACAGTTTCCCAGAGATGGTATGCATTGCTGTTGTAATAGCACCACCTAGTGGTCACCAATGCATCGCTCAACTCCCTCTCTGTCTCTACATTTTTTATTTAACCTTTATTTAAGTAGGCAAGTCAGTTAAGAACAAATTCTTATTTCAAATGACAGCCTAGGAATAGATGGTTAACTGCCTTGTTCAGGGGCAGAACGACAGATTTTTTTACCTTGTCAGCTCGGGAATTCAATCTAGCTCTGGGATTCGACCTTCTCCCCCTCTCTCTTCTCTCTCAATCCCCTCCCCTTCTCCCTCTCTGTCTCTTCTTCTCTCTCTACCCCTCCCCTTCTCTCTCTGTCTCTTCTTCTCTCTCTACCCCCTCCCCTTCAACCCATTCTGTCTCTTCTTCTCTCTCGATCCCCTCCCCTTCTCCCCCTCTGTCTCTTCTTCTCTCTCTACCCCTCCCCTTCTCTCTCTCTCTTCTTCTCTCTCTACCCCTCCCCTTCTCTCTCTGTCTCTTCTTCTCTCTCTACCCCTCCCCTTCTCTCTCTGTCTCTTCTTCTCTCTCTACCCCCTCCCCTTCTCTCTCTGTCTCTTCTTCTCTCTCTACCCCCGCCCCTTCTCTCTCTGTCTCTTCTTCTCTCTCTACCCCTCCCCTCTCTCTCTCTCTCTCCCTCTCTCTCTACCCCTCCCCTTCTTCCATTCTGTTTTTTCTTCTCTCTCTACCCCCTCCCCTTCATCCCACTCTGTCTCTTCTTCTCTCTCTACCACTCCCCTTCTCTCTCTGTCTCTTCTTCTCTCTCTACCCCTCCCCTTCACCCCATTCTGTCTCTTCTTCTCTCTCTACCCCTCCCCTTCACCCCATTCTGTCTCTTCTTCTCTCTCTACCCCTCCCCTTCACCCCATTCTGTCTCTTCTTCTCTCTCTACCCCCTCCCCTTCACCCCATTCTGTCTCTTCTTCTCTCTCTACCCCTCCCCTTCACCCCATTCTGCCTCTTCTTCTCTCTCTACCCCCTCCCCTTCTCCCCCTCTGTCTCTTCTTCTCTCTCTGTCTCTTCTTCTCTCTCTACCCCTCCCCTTCTCCCCCTCTGTCTCTTCTTCTCTCTCTGTCTCTTCTTCTCTCTCTACCCCTCCCCTTCACCCCATTCTGTCTCTTCTTCTCTCTCTACCCCTCCCCTTCTCCCCCTCTGTCTCTTCTTCTCTCTCTGTCTCTTCTTCTCTCTCTACCCCCTCCCCTTCTCCCCCTCTGCCTCTTCTTCTCTCTCTACCCCTCCCCTTCACCCCATTCTGTCTCTTCTTCTCTCTCTACCCCCTCCTCCCCCTCTGTCTCTTCTTCTCTCTCTACCCCTCCCCTTCACCCCACTCTGTCTCTTCTTCTCTCTCTACCCCCTCCCCTTCACCCCATTCGGTCTCTTCTTCTCTCTCTACCCCTCCCCTTCACCCCACTCTGTCTCTTCTTCTCTCTCTACCCCTCCCCTTCACCCCACTCTGTCTCTTCTTCTCTCTCTACCCCCTCCCCTTCACCCCATTCTGTCTCTTCTTCTCTCTCTACCCCCTCCCCTTCACCCCATTCTGTCTCTTCTTCTCTCTCTACCCCCTCCCCTTCTCCCCCTCTGTCTCTTCTTCTCTCTCTACCCCTCCCCTTCACCCCATTCGGTCTCTTCTTCTCTCTCTACCCCTCCCCTTCACCCCATTCGGTCTCTTCTTCTCTCTCTACCCCCTCCCCTTCTCCCCCTCTGTCTTTCTCTCTTTTTTTCTCTCTCTCTCTCACGCACACATTTCTTTTTAATTTCATGACCTATAAAGTAAACCAGACCCAGCTTTATGCACTGGTACCCACAATGACCCAGCTGCTACAGTACACACCAGTCAGTCCTCCTGACCTACCATTTGGGAAGCCCTGTGCTAGATTTCTACACTTACATTACCTCTCCCAATGGTAGCCTGCAGTACTGTACAGTATCATCTAGAGGGCGCTGTAGACTCACTCTGCTCCCTGTCTCAAGTGTCCTGGCTTAGCTGGTGGCCCAGTTCACACTGTAACTGGTTGAACTGGTCAGAACTGGACTGGCTGAATCCTCCCACCAAACCCTCCCTATAGCTCACCTACCAGGGCTAATGAAGAGGGGCCAGCTGGGTCAATATTGGAGCATGAGTGGGCCATCAGGACCAGGAGAGGGGTGTTTGGGGGGCTGATCAAACCGTGTAGGGACTAAAGGTTTTTACAGATTGTCCTAGTCTCTGTCTTCCTACCCATTAATAGGCTGGCAGGGTGTTGCGGCCAACACACTTCCCCTGCTATACACTGTATTGTACATGGCCAGCAAGGCATTATGGGATAGCGACCCCTCTTTATCTGTGTTGCATAATCAGGATGAGACGGGTTTAAACAGGTGTAAACGGGTGTAAACAGGACCAGGTCTGGTAAATACTGACCATAACCACTAGGCACACACACACACATTTGTTTTACTATCCTTTGATTCCCTTTCAAAATCCTATATTCCCTAACCCCTAAACCTAACCCTAACCTTAACCCCAAACCTAACTCCTCAATCTGAAATTCTAACCCTAATTCTAACCCTAACACTAAACCTAACTCCTAAGCTTAAAATAACCTTTATCCTTGTGGGGACTGGCGAAATGTCTCCACTTGTCCGAATTGTCCTTGTCTTACCATCCTTTTGAAGACAAAAACACACACACGTATGAGCATGCATAACCACACACTCAACAGGACACCTTAGCTCATACACATGGGCTGTATGTACAGGACTACTGACACACACCCCTACTATAGGAAACACACACACACGTATGAGCATGCATAACCACACACTCAACAGGACACCTTAGCTCACACACATGGGCTGTATGTACAGGACTACTGACACACACCCATACTAGAGGAAACCTTGCGACCGTCACTGTAATCTGTGACAAGATGTGTCTCCTTAGCACACCGTAGGTAAACCTGTATGAAATTCCCTATTGGTGAGTTGAGTCAGGGTCACTGTGTTCTAATCTACCACACCCAACTGCACCGAGGCACAGTGGCTAGGCCCAAAACCATTGCTAGATACAATCTGTGCTCTACTATGTTCACATGTTCAGACCAGCTCCTCAGAGCCTCCTTTATGGATCCAGTTTTTCATAGTGGGCATTGAAAACGTATTATTCACTTCAGAAGGTCGCCCCTATTCAATTCCATATCACCCGCCAGAGAATGGGACTGAGCAGTAAGCCTGTGTTTTGTTGTTGGTGGTGTTTCTCTGGTCTTGCTGTTTGGGTCGGCCATTAGAACCATGGCTGCGTCTCGTCCTTCAGTCATAAAGCCTCTAGTAATAATCTGCCCAGTGGTTTATGTAGCTCCTAGCCAGCCCATTTATGGGAGAGGAGGGGCTGGGGAGCCTGTTCTCAATGGGGAGGATATTGTTTAGAGGGCCCTGAGATTGGGTCTCCTCTCCTAGGGGCTTGAGGACCAAACAAAGCTTTCACTCTTCTCCCTTTATGTAACCTCCAACACACACACACCCATCCTGACAACTCATAACCTATCCACATGGTGGGGAGTGTATGGATCTCAGTCTACATCTCACTCTCCCTCTCTTTCTCCCTATCCTTCTCTTTCGTAGTTGTCCTCTATCCCCCCCTCCCTCCCTCCCTCCCTCCCTCCCCCCTCCCTCCCTCCCTCCCTCCCTCCCTCCCTGTCTCCCTCCCCCTGTCTCCCTCCCTCCCTGTCTCCCTCCCTCCCTGTCTCCCCCTCCCTGTCCCGCCCTCCCCCCTCCCTCCCTCCCTCCCCTCCCTCCCTCCCTCCCTCCCTCCCTCCCTCCCTCCCTCCCTCCCTCCCTCCCTGTCTCCCTCCCTCCCTCCCTGTCTCCCTCCCTCCCTGTCTCCCTCCCTCCCTGTCTCCCTCCCCCTCCCTCCCCCTCCCTCCCTCCCTCCCTCCCTGTCTCCCTCCCTCCCTCCCTGTCTCCCTCCCTGTCTCCCTGTCTCCCTCCCTGTCTCCCTGTCTCCCTCCCTGTCTCCCTCCCTCCCTCCCTGTCTCCCTCCCTGTCTCCCTCCCTCCCTGTCTCCCTCCCTCCCTCCCTGTCTCCCTCCCTCCCCCCTCCCTCCCTCCCTCCCTGTCTCCCTCCCTGTCTCCCTCCCTCCCTCCCTCCCTGTCTCCCTCCCTCCCTGTCTCCCTCCCTCCCCCCCTCCCTCCCTCCCTCCCTCCCTGTCTCCCTCCCTGTCTCCCTCCCTCCCTCCCTCCCTCCCTGTCTCCCTCCCTCCCTGTCTCCCTCCCTCCCTGTCTCCCTCCCCCTCCCTCCCCCCCCTCCCTCCCTCCCTCCCTGTCTCCCTCCCTCCCTCCCTGTCTCCCTCCCTCCCTGTCCCCCTCCCTCCCTCCCCCTCTCCCTCCCTGTCCCCCTCCCTCCCTCCCCCCCTCCCTCCCTGTCTCCCCCCCCTCCCTCCCTCCCTCCCTCCCTGTCTCCCCCCTCCATCCCTCCCTCCCTGTCTCCCTCCCTCCCTCCCTCCCTCCCTCCCTGTCTCCCTCCCTCCCTCTCTCCCTCCCTCCCTCCCTCCCTCCCTGTCTCCCTCCCTCCCTGTCTCCCTCCCTCCCTGTCTCCCTCCCTCCCCGTCTCCCTCCCTCCCTGTCTCCCTCCCTCCCTGTCTCCCTCCCTCCCCCCCCCTCCCTCCCTCCCCCCCCCCTCCCTCCCTCCCTCCCTGTCTCCCTCCCTGTCTCCCTCCCCCTCCCTCCCTCCCTCCCTCCCTCCCCCTGTCTCCCTCCCTGTCTCCCTCCCTGTCCCCCTCCCTCCCTCCCCCTCCCTCCCTCCCCCCCTCCCTCCCTCCCTCCCTCCCTCCCTGTCTCCCTCCCTGTCTCCCTCCCTGTCCCCCTCCCTGTCCCCCTCCCCCCCCTCCCTCCCTCCCTCCCTGTCTCCCTCCCTGTCTCCCTCCCCCCTCCCTCCCTCCCTCCCTCCCTCCCTGTCTCCCCTCCCTGTCCCCCTCCCTGTCCCCCTCCCTGTCCCCCTCCCTGTCCCCCTCCCTCCCTCCCTCCCTCCCTGTCTCCCTCCCTCCCTCCCTCCTCCCCTCCCTCTCCCTGTCTCCCTCCCTCCCTCCCTCCCTCCCTGTCTCCCTCCCTGTCTCCCTCCCTGTCTCCCTCCCTGTCTCCCTCCCTGTCCCCTCCCTGTCCCCCTCCCTGTCCCTCCCTCCCTCCCTCCCCCCTCCCTCCCTCCCTCCCTCCCTCCCTCCCTCCCTCCTCCCTGTCTCCCTCCCTGTCTCCCTCCCCCCCCCCCTCCCTCCCTCCCTCCCTCCCTGTCTCCCTCCCTGTCCCCCTCCCTGTCCCCCTCCCCGTCCCCCTCCCTGTCCCCCCCTCCCTCCCTCCCTCCCTCCCTCCCTCCCTCCCTGTCTCCCTCCCTCCCTCCCTCCCTCCCTCCCTGTCTCCCTCCCTCCCTGTCTCCCTCCCTGTCCCCCCCTCCCTGTCCCCCTCCCTGTCCCCCTCCCTCCCTCCCTGTCTCCCTCCCTCCCTCCCTGTCTCTATTTATTTGACATGTTCTTCATTTTTCATGTTCTTTATGCCCTTCTTTCTTTCTCTCTTCCTTCTTCTCAGTCCAGGGCCTGTAACTGTTCTGTCTGTGTTGTCCCTGGGTTTCTCTTTCTGGCATGTTCCACCCTGGCAGCTGTTCAGGACTTGCTTCTCTCTTTGGAATCAGAATGAGGAAGATGATCATTCTAGGTTGTGGTTGTGTTTCCTGGCTGAGGGCAGTCCTCTGGATTTCACATGCCCCAGAGCCTTCTATTCTGGAAAACATCACCTTGTACTCTGGAATCCAGAGCCCTCTATTTAGAGAGCCTCTGCTAAATGCTAGAAGCATCCTCTGTGTCATGACACTGTGGGGATATTATAGCCAGTGACGAATACATTTGGCTTCCTTTTCCAAATGAATGAAATCCAAATGAGTGTCCAACCTAAATCAGTCAGATGATTTAATGTTTTGTTCTTGTCTATTCAAATATTATTCTAGCTCAGCTTGTCTTTACACATACATTCTCATTCACTACGTGTGTGTGTCCAAATGTGTCAATGTTGTGGCTGCTGGATAAATATCCCTAAAGCCAATAAAATGAGACAGGGCTAAGGCTTATGGGAACAATGGCTAGCTATAGAATTAGGTTTTGCTTCTCCCTGGCCTGATAAACACACACACCTACAGCCTGTGGACAAAACAGTCCATTAAACACAGCTCTGTGTTTATTTTTTATTTTTTTACTGTAGCAGAGTGATGCTGACTCAGATTTAACACTTCAACATGTATGCAAACAAATACCAATGATTGCTGAGCTAAACCATACAACACTATGCACAAGGACGACTTTTAACCATTTCCGCTGAAAGTTTACAAAGACACATTTACTTGGGGGAAAAAAATTGGTAACAGAATGACGACACAAACAGTACAAACACAAAGTCATTCTGTTACCAAACTTTGCATCTGCGCTGTTCTTCATGTGTTACCTACCATCCCACTATAAGGCCCTATTGGTTTGTGGCAGTAAACTCTCTCTTTGTCAGCAGTATCTGTATCTTATTGCCCCAGTCCGGCTCCGGGTTGACGTGAACCAAATACACAGATCTAGGATCAGATTTCCCTCCCCCAATCTCAACCTTATCTGTTCAGGGGGAATTATATCTGATTCTGTGTCAGTGGTTAGGGGAAACTTCACCCACTCACATTCATGCAGCTCCTGAGGGAGGTGATCCATAGTGACTGCTTCAGGAGCACTGACGCTATACGCTTCACCGAGGTGACATAGCTACTCTGCCATTTATGGTAGTGCCACCAAGGAATGTCGCTAAAGAATGTCCTGTCTTGTGGACTCTCTTTTGAATGCCTTTGGCTTGTTTTACAGAATGACTAAATAGTTCCTGAGTCACTCAAAAGACCTGGATATTCCCTGGGTTACATTCATAGCTGCTCAAGTAGCTTGGTCTCCTAAGAGACAGACCTGGGACTGCAACGGCACTCAATTCAGCTGTGGAGAATGTATGTGATGTCAGCTCTGAAAGCATCTGGAAACCAGTTAGGTCAGTCAGACTCCAGAACTGGTCTTTCACTGACTGATAGATTGACACATATTAATGAGAAAAGACTAGAAAGCAGTTCTGTTATTATGTTTGTTTGATTGTTCTGTATAAAGTGTATGTGATCACGTTCCTCATTGTCTTTTCATATTGGGTGTGGGGTGTGGGGTGTGGGGTGTGGGGGGGGGGCTTAAAATACCCATAAGTGCCCACAAGGATAGTAAAACAAGAAAATGTATGCCTTGTGGGGACATTTACCACATCCCAATGAGGACAAAGGCTATTTTAAGCTTGGGGGTTAGGTTTAGGGTTAGTGTTAGAATTAGGGTTAGGGTAAGGGGTTAGGTTTGGGTTAAGGTTAGGGTTAGGGTAAGGGTTAGGTTTATTTTAGGGAAATGAGGAATTTTAATGGAAATATATTTTAGGTCCCCACGAGGATAGAAGAACATAACTAGGTGTGTGTGTGTGTGTGTGTGTGTGTGTGTGTGTGTGTGTGTGTGTGTGTGTGTGTGTGTGTGTTTGCGGGCATAAGTATGTGTGTATGTATGTTTAAGTAGGCCCTTTGTACCAGGCCAGCTCACCTTGTTTGACTGAAGAGATAACACCTGTTCTGTAATGATGTTGAACAGCACTTGGGCAATTCCACGCTAACGGAATTATGATTTCAGATTTTTCTCTTTCAAGTGTATTCCAACACTAAAAACCATTGATTTCAAAGTTTAACAAACCATACAACTCTATGCACTTGAACTACTTTGAACCATTTACACAGAACATTTCACAAAAACACATTTATGGGAAGAACTGTGCAGATACAAAGTTTGGTCCCCCTCAGTTTTTTATGCGACCACGTTTTACAAAAATGTCTAAATATCTGCTCAAAATTAAGATTCAAAGATGTCGGCAGAAAGAATGGGGTGTGACATGACACCTTGAGTTTAAAATGATATATTTTGGTACTACAGTATGTGAAGTGGATTTACATCCGGTAATGGAATTACATCATGGATCCCTGATCTGTACAAAGCAGAAGTGCATCATTATGAATATCATTCTGTTCATGGCGATTTATCCTAAATAGGTACACAAAGGTTGAACTATGCAATATACTTATTTAGCATATTTGGGCATTCTTCTACATACGGGCTATTATTGTAATGAGCTTCGCCCCAAACAAGACCATTTGGTTGGTTTGGTCCAGACCAAATCTGAAACAATCATAGACATCTATGTTTCATAAGTTTGAACATCACAGTAGAGTACAGTAGAGTAAGTAAGGTAAAGTAGATATGTTCAGTACAGTAAGGTACAGTAAAGTAGATATGTTCAGTAGAGTATAATACAATACATTATACTGTACTCTACTCTAACATGTCCTACTCTAATTTTCTTTACTGTACAGTTATGTTCTGTACTGTACTGTTCTCAACTGTACAGTGTTGTCCAAACTTGTTAAACATAGTTGTTATGATTGGTTAAGATTTGGCCCGGCCAGGGCGGACTGACCAAATTTCAACTACTTTTCAACATCCATGGATGTGCTGGGAGAGTTGACATTCATTGGAGAGAGAAATAGAGTGGGAGAGAGAAATGGAGAGTGAGATGGAGGGTTTTCCCAGACTGTTGTCACACCCTTGCTTTGACCACCAGATGACAGAAAGAAAACAGTTATGAGCTGAACATAACAGGATGCCAGTGGAAGGGAGGACAGTAGCAGGTGACCCAACTGTGGTTTGGAATGACTATGATTTCCCATTGTAGCCAATTTAACTGCAGTCATTTTCTGTAAATTCCGTTATCGATTTGGTTAGAGTTTTAATCACTTAATAATTAATAAACAAATCTGATATCAGTAAAAACACTACAACTATTTGATAGGTCTACCTTTACTTTTTATTTCTGTGAACTTTCCTTATCCTCCCTCATCCTCCCTCAAGAAATGTGAAAATATCTTAAATATATGTGGGTTTTTGGTAATGGAATTACAAGGCACAAGGCAACGTTTCTTAAATTTACAGAAGGCAAATAGTTTCTCCAAAACGAAGTATAAGTGTTGATATTCGTTGGCAGGGGTCTTCAACATTTATTGTGTTTCGATGTATATCACTTTTTCAGACTTTTCCTGGTAGGTTTTTTATAAGACCCCTTTTCCATCTGTTGGACCAGAAATCAAAGCATTTGTTCATTCCACATTTTTATGGTGGAAAATTGTTGGAAAATGCATATGCCTTAATAATAAACTCTTAGCTTTCATTTGACACCCAATTTGACATGCTCCTCTGAACTTCATGTTGGTGCTCAGGGGTCATTTTACATGGAAATGCACCACTTCAGAGGCTTGAATAAATGGTCGTCGTTGACCGTGGATAGCAGATAAAGAGAATATTGCTTTAGTGATGGTGTCACGTTCTGACCATAGTTCTGTTATTTTATTCTTTGTTTTAGTCTGGTCAGGGCGTGAGTTGGGGTGGGCAGTCTATGTTTGTTTTTCTATGTTGGTTTTTGTGTTCGGCCTAGTATGGTTCTCAATCAGAGGCAGGTGTCGTTAGTTGTCTCTGATTGAGAATCATACTTAGGTAGCCTGGGTTTCACTTTCGGTTTGTGGGTGTTTGTTTCCGTGTGTGTGTTTGGGCCACACGGTACTGTTTTGGTTTTGTTCATTCACGTCATCGTTTATTGTTTTGATTCAGTGTTCAGTGCTTTCTTTAATTAAAATCATCATGAACACTTACCACGCTGCGCTTTGGTCCGATCCTTACTCCTCCTCAGACGAAGAGGAGGAAAGCCGTTACAGATGGGCAGTTTGACAATAGGCCTGTCTGTGTCTTTGGTAATAGTGCAGGGGGGTTGATTTATAAAGCCTGCAAGCAGCCATGTGCCCACTTTCATTCATTACACACACACACACACACACACACACACACACACACACACACACACACACACACACACACACACACACACACACACACACACACACACACACACACACTCTCAGAACCCTCAGAATAACTGAGGCCTACTCTTATGTAAGCTGCCTTTCCCCTAAACTCTAGCCTCTCTCTCTCTCTCTCTGGGTGTGGGTCCCTCCATTCCCTCCCTTCCTCCCTCCCCCACAGTCCCTCATTAAAGCCTTTTATTCATCCCCCTGCCCTCCCTTCTCCTTCTCTCTAGATCCTCCTCTCCCTCCCTCAATTCAATTCTGTACAGAGGCTCTTTGGCAGCCCCCTCCTGCTTTCCCCCTACGTGCCCCGCTTCGCTTCTCCCCCTAATTGGTTGTGAGCCGTTGGTATACAAACACACACACACACACACTTCTGCATTACGGTCTTGTTGGTCATATGACTGTATAATCTGAAAAGGGGTTTATGGTGTAGCTGTTTTTCAGCTAAAACTGATTCTGTTTCCTCAGATAGAAAACCTAGTCAGCCTTAATCAAATGAACAACACTGGTTTTGTTTAGTACTGTGACATCATGTTTTCTACAGTATGTGGATGTGTGTTGAGTAACATCAGGCCCAGTGGCAGTATCCAGTAGGAACAGAGATGAGATCATAGGCTTCTGATGCAAGGCTAATTGGGATTTAAGGCAGATGATTTTCTAAGAGATGTGTTAAAATGAAAGCAGGGCATTCTGACTGTGAGAGTTGATTGGCTGAGAGTTTAATTTAATCAAAGCTCATTGGTCGTGGTATGCAGGCTATGTGAGGTAGTTGTTTTCAGTGTGCTTGCCGTCAGTGCTCATTGGCTGTGACATTGAACCTGTGGAAGATAATTGGCTCAGCCTTGACAGTTTGTTTCTACCCTTATGAGATGTTTTCTCCATCAGATAGCCAACTGCGGAATTTCACTGGCCCAAAAACTGTCAGAATAAAATACTTTCCCTCTTCACCCCTTCCCTGTTCGCTCGCTCCCTCTCTCGCTTCCCTCTCTCCCTCCCTCTTGTTCTTTCGCTCACACACACAGTGACAGCTCCTGGAGGGCTCTTTTCTCCTCCCTGCTCCCTCGATCCCCTCACATCCGTCCTCAGGGTCTGTCTTTCTCTCTTTTTCTCTCTCAGTAGATTTTACACCCTGTGGACTCTGAAAACTTAACCCTGCGTTCAAACTGCAGTCAACTCTGCCTTCGGTTAACCCTACGTTCAATCTTCTGTCAGTCCTTCCTTCGGTTAACCCTGCGTTCAAACTGCAGTCAACTTTATTCAGTTCAACTGTCACTTCTTGTCATTCCGAGCCTTCATCAGGACCACCCGACGCTGCGAGGAGTACTTGTTCTTCCAGGAGCGCTGTGCCCTATGGTGTTGTGTTCGCTGAAGCATGTGTGTGTGTGCTCCATAGGCTTGGCGTTAGCTGGACTCTCTCTCCTCTCCGTAGGCTGTGTGATCAGTGAAGCATGGATTCAGCAGAGCTGCTGCTCTATCAGTCTCTCAGGCTGTCAGCAGGACAGGCTGATAGCAGGACAGGCTGATAGCAGGGTCTCCTAGGGCTGTGGACTCCGTGGTGACTGTGGTCTCTGGATTTCGTTCTCTGTCTGAAAGTGGGGTCTGGTGTTGGATGGGCTGGTTGAGCAGTGGACTCTGCTTGTGATGAAGGCCCTGTGCTGGACAGTGGACTCTGCTTGTGATGAAGGCCCTGTGCTGGACAGTGGACTCTGCCTCAGTGGATCAGCCTTGATACATTCCTTTGGCTTCTTTGTCTAGTGGACCTTAGACCCTCTTTTTTTATTCCCTGTGTGAAGTGGACTTTGTTCCAAGAGGACCTGTTAGTGAGTCTGTCCAATGTGGCTGTGGGCATCTCCTATGGGCCAGACTGATGCCTCCTTTCCCTCTGAGGTGTCAATGAGGCTGTGTGAGGCTCCGTGCACCCCCCCATCATGGAGGTCATCTTCAACCTGATAACTGCTGACCCCTCTCCACCTCCTTCCCCCACAACCGTGAGTCTCCATCTGTATACAGCGTGTGCCTGTGTGTGTTCATCTGTGTTGGACCTCACAGCATGTGCACGTACATCTCTAAATGTTGTCGTTCATTTAATATGCATGTGTTCACATCCATGTGGGTATCCCTCCAAATGCAGCGTCTATGAGTGTTAATGTGTCTACAATGTATCAAAGTGTCCTTGCATTACATGAACCAGTACATACCCATTTTGAAATCCTAACAGCGCATTTGATTTGAGCTGTGAGTTGCGGGTAGAGTCCAGAGGCCTGTACTGAGAGGCTTTGAGAGGACGTCATGGGGACTGAAAGCCTGTGTTGTGATGGCTGGGCTGGGCTAAGCCATAATGTTTCAACAGGCTCCCAGTTTAGTTTAGTTTAGTCTTGTGTGGTTTTTTTCCTGTTGGAAGTGGACACAACAGGCTTTTCTCCCAGACCCGCTGAATTCCTCCACACAACAAAAGTTAGCTGCTGGTGAGCTCTCTGTGTGTGTGTGTGTGTGTGTGTGTGTGTGTGTGTGTGTGTGTGTAAATCACTGCATGCCCAGCGTCACACAGAGTTATGTAATTGTCCCTAGCTATTGAATGGACCTCATTGTTGTCCGATTCGAACCCCTTAAAGGCACACAAAAAGCGGATTTCCATTCAAAACTGTCCTTCCTCAATATCAGAGCTGCTTAATTTGGCAGGGCTGGGTGGGAACTGAGACCATCAGGAAAGAAGAGGAGAGGAGGAAAAAGGGAAGAAAAGAGCAGAGAGAGTATACATTTGGAAGAAGAGCAGAAGAGGGATGAAGAGAGGAGAAGGGAAGAGAGTGGGGGAGTGGAGAACGGGAGAGGAGAGGCATTGGGAACTTGTGTTGATGAGTTTGGCTTGCACTGCTCTAGAGAGGGGAATTCCAGATCCTTAGCCCAACACAGTGTCTCCCAGTCTGCCAACTCATAGTGAGCTATGCAGTAAGATCTCCCTAGTCCTAGAATAGTCCTACACTGTAAGGTCTGCTGTGTACATTCTACTGCTAAATCATTTATTAAGATAATTTTGACATGGAACACTCACATGCTCTGATGTTCTAGCTAGACTTAATTCAGGTGTCCTGAGGTCTTGGCACACTCACACACTCACACACTCACTCTCACACACACACACATCAGTCTTGTCAGTTCTAATCAGTCCTATCAGATCTGTGATCTCTCTGAGTCAAGAATAGACCCACATTCACAAAACATGGACAAACTTTCCTTAACCTGTGAAGGTTTCATTGAAACATATTGTATCTTATCATTTTTTGAGAAAGAAAGTCGATATGACAGAGGTTGAGTGAATAATGTTCTTGTGAATCCTTTGTGTCTCTGTAACTCTTTTGGGCTGTTTACCAGAACAGTTAGGAGGACGGAGTTTATTTGTTGTGTTTGGGGTCATGACTGAGTGATCAAGTTTCAGCTGGATTAATCATACTGTAATTATAGATGGGTTTCTATGGCAACCCATAAGATTATGTTCATTTCCCAGCGTTATCAGATGCAAACATGTTGAATGAAGAAATGCCAGAATTTCTCATTAGCACACACAAACATATGGACATAGAAACTGCCAAATATGCGAAGCAAGGCGAAAGAACGTAAAATGTCATGCGAGGTAAAGACCACCCTCAAGACTAGATCAGTATAAAAGACCACAGGCCTCATTTATCAACCATGCATATGCTCAAATCTGTGCGGAAACTATTTCCACGCGGTGTGAGATAAATCAATATGAATGTTTGCTTGAGAGTGTGTGTAAATTTACTCAAAGCCATTACTATGCATAGGCCAAGTGGTGGGAAAGGGAACTGCTTGTCAAACGTACCCTAGTGAATGGGGAAAATATATGTTGAAATTGTGAGTAATAATACAAATATTTTTTAAGTGATTTCATTATATTTCCATTGTGATTTCATGCAACATATTGTGACAGGTTATCATTTTATTTGACCACTTCCGTGCATTTGTTACAATAATCATTCATATGAAGTGCAGTAATTTGTTAAATTAGAGGCACGTGTGAAAGTGAAACCATTGAAATGCTATGAAAGACTGAGATAATGAGAAATCAAATGAGATGAGATGGCTGATCTTGCTCTGTTGAAAGATTTGGCATTTAACAGAGATGGTTGATCTTGCTCTGTTTTGGCAATTCACAGAGAGCCTGTTTTTAGAGACAGGTGGGACTTTTTTTTTGCAGAAGGTACAGATTGACTCATCAGATATCGTTTCCAAAACCAATCTTTAAGGATTGTTGCGAGGATTTAAGACCTACTTTAGAAAGGCACATGTCATTCCGGTGCACATCCAAGTGCTAATCAACCATCAGGTTTTTGGCAAAGGGCACTTTGATCAGCATCTTACAGCCCTCGATAAGCCAATGTTTTGGATGCAATCATCAGCAAAATGAACAGTTACATACAATTTCCATACACCATCGCACAACAGGTTGAAGTCTAGGTTTTTTTTTGCCATTCATGGGTTCCCAAATACAAATGGAGCAATGATAGGTTATGTGATGCGCAAAAGACACTGCTGAATGTGGTGGTCAGGTGGAACGCACGACTCGTTCATCCTGCAGGACAGCAATGATGACCTATAGGCCTACACTCTTAGAAAAAAGGAGCTATCTAGAACCTAAAAGGGTTCTTTGGCTGTCCCCATAGGATAACCATTTGAAGAACACTATTTGGTTCCAAGTAGAACACTTTAGGTTCCAGGTAGAATCCTTTTTGGTTCCATGCAGAACCCTTTCCACAGAGGGTTCTACCTGGAGCTAAAAAGGGTTCTACATAGAGCCAAAAAAGGTTATTCTATGGGGACAGCCGAATAAACCTTTTGGAACCCTTTTTTCTAAGAGTGTACAGGAGGGAGTTGTTGAGGATGGATGGCTTATTGGTGAGTGTTGCCTACTCATTTGAGGTATATTTACCATTGCTAAAGCAACTTGAATTGTCCTAATGGTCCTCTCTTTGTAGCTATGTTTTATTTTTACTGGTCAAGCCACAACTGAGCGAGCCAAATATAACCTTTTGGTTGTATTCCATCTCTGACACTAGCACCTCTCTTTAAGTCTCTTAAAAAAATGTTTTGTTATCTTTTTTTGGTTGCACCATTGTATTTCATGATATGGTGTTGTATATTCCCACGGGCTTTAAATGGATGATTTTGACCATATATGGTTAATTAGAGGTGTTTTGGAATTAAAATAGTCAAGGTTGTGGACAAGAACTGAGGCTGAGAACAATTGATATTTATCAATGGTTATCTCCTACTGGTGTGCGTATGATGCTTGTAGGATTGTTTAATAAATCACACTTTTTCATTGTGTACTAATGTTCTATTCCATTTGTAAGTAGTATTTTAGAATAGGCAATATTGATAAATGAGGCCCCAGATGAGTAAATATCTGACATGTGGTGGATCTGGAGATGGCCTCTCACGTCAGCATCTCTCTGTTGGCTGGGCTCCCCACTTGTGCCATCAAACCCTTGCAACTTATTCAGAATGCTGCAGGCCACCTGGGGTTCAACCTTCTTCAAGACCCTGGTGCTTGGCTACAGAGCAGCAAGGGGAACTGCCCCTCCCTACCGTCAGGCTATACTCAAACCCTACATCCCAACCCGGGTACTCTGTTCTGCCACCTCTGGTGTCTTGTCCGCCCCACCCCTATGGGAGGTCAGCTCCCACTTAGCCTAGTCAAAGGTGTGATATGTGATTGTCCCACCTAGTTATCTTTAGATGGAATGCACTAATTGTAAGTCACTCTGGATAAGAGCGTCTGCTAAATGACTAAGATGTAAATGACCCAGAAGCCATTAGGGGTCTTTCCTGGTGTCCATCAGGCAGGTCAACCAGATACTAGTAAGATTAGTGTTCATCTGTGGGGCGGGGGTCCACCCAAACCTTCCCCCAGCCTCCCTAACAGGGTGTGCCTGTTTGTCCAGGGACTGGTTGGTTGTGTAACAGCTACTGATCCAGGCAAAGCTGGTCAGCACCCTAAGAAACCAGGACTGGCTTACAAAGATCCACCACAGGCCTGGGAAATGTCATAATCCTACACACACACACACACACACACACTTACAACACTAATGTTTATAAAACACACACCGCATGCAGTAGGACCACATACCGACCCCGCAGGTCAGGACTGTCTCTTACAGTAAGTGGTTCACTGGTGGGGTCATCCTCTTATAGAAGTAGTCCTGTCATCTTTCCTCTGCCCTCTCTCACCTCTCCTCTCGACACCACTTACTCTTCTCCTCTCTGTATTCCCCTTCTCAAACCTCCCCTGTTACACTTATCTACACAAAGACACATTCCTATCCACATTTCTGATTCCGATCTGTGATATGGTGGGTTCTGGGAGATTGAATTTAAGCATGTTTAGTTGAAGTCTAGATGTGTAGAGAAAGTGATTCAGGTGTCGATCTTGCATAATCATGTGAATGTGAAATCCTTGTTAAGATATGGATATGAAGTTGGGTTTTCTTCTGTTATGTTTAGCACTGGGTCATGAGGCTTGAATAAATATCAGTTATGAAATTCTACTGTATATGTATATTTAGAATAAACTGTATTACAACATGACTTTGGCTAACTTTACACCTGGGCTTAAACTGTTTGAAATGTCAACATTGTTGACCTAGAATGAAGCCACAAGACTAGTCTCTCTCTCTCTCTCTCTCTGTCTCTCTCTCTGTCTCTCTCTCTGTCTCTGTCTCTCTCTCTGTCTCTCTCTCTGTCTCTCTCTCTGTCTCTCTCTCTCTCTCTCTCTCTCTGTCTCTCTCTCTGTCTCTCTCTCTGTCTCTCTCTCTGTCTCTCTCTCTCTGTCTCTCTCTCTGTCTCTCTCTCTCTCTGTCTGTCTCTCTCTGTCTCTCTGTCTCTCTCTCCATCTCTCTCTCTGTCTCTCTCTCTCTCCATCTCTCTCTCTGTCTCTCTCTCTCTGTCTCTCTCTCTCTCTCTCTCTCTCTGTCTCTCTCTCTGTCTCTCTCTCTGTCTCTCTCTCTGTCTCTCTCTCTCTGTCTCTCTCTCTGTCTCTCTCTCTCTGTCTCTCTCTCTCTGTCTGTCTCTCTCTGTCTCTCTGTCTCTCTCTCCATCTCTCTCTGTCTCTCTCTCTCTCTGACTCTCTCTCTGTCTCTGTCTCTCTCTCTGTCTCTCTCTCTGTCTCTCTCTCTGTCTCTCTCTCTCTCTCTCTGTCTCTCTCTCTCTCTGTCTCTCTATCTCTCTCTGTCTCTCTCTCTATCTCTCTCTCTGTCTCTCTCTCTGTGTCTCTCTCTCTGTCTCTCTCTCTCTGTGTCTCTCTCTCTCTCTCTCTCTCTCTCTGTCTCTGTCTCTCTCTCTCTCTCTCTCTCTCTATTTAGCAGTCAGGTCATTGAGTGTGCGGGTGGGTTTGAGCGTTAGGGTAATTAACAGAGTTTTACCTTAGTTACTGTACAATGTTTCATTTCCAGCCTGGGGGTATCCTGTGTTCTCTCCTTGGGTTTCCCTCACAATCTCACATGCAGCGGAGGTACAATGATCTTCTGGGTTCACCTTACTGTATGCTCTGATAAGTGTGATACATGCACTAAACTTGAGCCTGCAGATGGCCAGAGACATTACACACTCTTAGAAAAAAGGTGCTATCAAGACCCTTAAATGGTTCTTTGGCTGTACCCATAAGTGAACCCTTTGAAAACCCTTTTTGGTTGCAGGTACAACCCTTTTTACAGAGGGTTCTACATGGAACCAAACAGGGTTCTCCTATGGGGACAGCGGAAGAACCCTTTTGGAACCCTTTTTTCTAAGAGTGCAGATAATGCACGTGAAATGGGGAACTGCAATTCACTTCGATTTTTGCACTTACCCACTTACTGGTATGTGCACTGATAAGGAATCGACTTATGGCTGACGCGTTAGTTAGGCCAGGGCTACAGGGAATAAATAGGTCCAATCTATGACACACATACTCTATATTACACCATATCATGTACACTATATCATATTGGAACCTATGATGCAGTCAGGGATAAACGTTGCACTATAATCTGAACTGTATGTGCTGTGTGCATGTGTACTGTATACAGACAGAGATATACTCCGTCTAGGTGTAAACAGTAAGGTGTGCTCGTCACAGTTGTACTGAGTTTGGAGTGAGTATATTTTCTCAGTGGCCAAGTACATCTATCTAGCTCTCTCTTTCTCTTTTTCACTCTCTTTCTCTCTCTCTCTCCCTTCCTTCCGCTCTCTGAGGAGATGTTGGCTCAGACTCGGATCATATCTAAATGACTGAATTTCACACTCCAGATTAGTTTCATAACCTTTTACCCCTTGCTTCTGTGGATCAGATGGAACACTGTCACTATGGTAATGTGTTCTGAGTTGGTGTGGATCTCTAGGGCATTTGGAGGAATCTGCTTTTATACAGCCCTTATTAGAGTCTGTCCTCCCTTCCTACTAGCTCATAAATTGTTTATCAAGATAAAATGTAGGTCATACTCTGATAGAGGAGATGGGCATTATGGAATAATGACAGATTATCATGCTCCTTTTGCTGTGTGTGTGTGTGTGTGTGTGTGTGTGTGTGTGTGTGTGTGTGTGTGTGTGTGTGTGTGTGTGTGTGTGTGTGTGTGTGAGAGAGCCCCATGCGTTCTTGCATCTGTACCACCTATATAGTCTTGCTTAGTGTGCATTTTTGGCCAGGTTTATGGGAGTGGATGGATTACTCCTGTGCCAGTCTGTGAGTGTCTCTGAGCTCCTCCTTATCACAGGGAAGCTTGTATCTTTGCGTTGCTTTTCAGGGAACTCTAGGTTCACTGTGGTCAGCTGACTCAACCATTGCTTGGCCTCTCTCCTTTATCTATCTCATAGTTAGCGGCCAGATAGTTATTTTAGTGGGCCGTTTCCAAGGCCACAATTAACCTGTGTCATCATATCTTTGATCTCACTTCTGCAGTTAAAGATATGTAGCCTAGTCTTATCATTGATGACGCACTAGTAGCCTAATGTATGGGGGGGGGGGACACTGTACTGAGCGGTATTTGAAAAGCTTGGGCCTCGTGATCATATTCCAGGTGGCTGAGAATGATGAGTGGAGTAGTTGGTGAGATGCAGCAGTGACCATGATGTTGCGTCAATAGTGTTCATAATGGATATTGGACAAACGGATGATCTAGATAAAGGCCTATGGATTCTCAACAGAACACATCATGTAAGTATATGCGTTATTGTAACATTGACTTGTAAAATGCCCCTACCCAGGTCACTAGTCAACGTCTAACAACAAGTAGATATGTGGTGCCAGTCAAATGCGTTAAATGTAACATTCGATGCCATTGCTGCCCTACTCTACGCACACGGCAGAAAAGTGTTCTCTGATTCATATCCTTGTCAGTCGGTGGCGTGACTCAATTGGGACTTTTCACTTCAGCTCAGGGCCGGCTCCAGGCATAAGCGACAATTAGCTTAGGAACTCAGTCGGGGTCTCAACTTACAGTTGAGCGTTAGAATAGTAGAATACACAAGGTGTAAGTTAAGAATGTGGTTGTGGATCATCAGTTTTTCTCTTGTTTTGTCAGTCACTGACAGTCACTCAATTAGCCATGTCAGCTAACAATTCTTACATTGGTAAGTTAGTCTAGCCAGTTATCTGAACTTGTAGTAATCATGGCCGAATACTGAGCGGGCACGCATGGCATGTGCCCAGGGGCCCTGACCTCCAGGGGGCTCTCATTGATTTTGTAAGTCACTCTCACTCAGATATCATTAACATGGCATAAGTCATTGTAAAATGGTTAGAATTAGCTTTAAAACTGAAAAAAAAATCAAATTTTCCCCATAGCAAAATGAGTAGAATTTCTGTCCTAATAACATGCTTGTTTTCTTCTTGGGCCATTAAGTACTCATTATAAGATTTCTAATTGGTTTAGTTACCTATCTGAGTAATCACGACATAGAGGCTGCTGAAGGCCTATGGCAGGGATCATCAACTAGATTCAGCTGCGGGTTTATTTTTTCTTGGCCTGGGGGCCAGCAAATAATTTGTAGACTGCAGATTGACTGCAAAGAAGCCTAAACGGATATTCATATTAGACTAAAACATAATAATTTCAAATCTTGCTTACATTTGTATATGATCACATATATCTTTCACTATTATGCATGGGAAAACTTTGGAACAGATTTCCTAAATGGAAATCACTTGGAGCTGATTTGCTGGTGTTTTTTATGACCAACTATTATTGTTATTATAATTATTATTTTCAGAAAACTTGTGGGGGGGGGGCAAATAATAATCCTTGCCAGTTGGGGAACCCTGACTTACAGTATAGGTTCAGTGAGACTGATCCTCTGACACCTCACAGTTCAGCTGTCACGAATCGCTTCCAATTCCCACCACTGGTGATTCATGGTAGCCGTAACATCTGTTAAAACGAAGAATGCACTTGGCATCTGAAATGCACCCGATCAAAGGCATGGGCATCAACGTCACTCCACAGGGGGCTTTTTCACACTTTGTTGTTGTGTGTGTGTGTGTGTGTGTGCGTTTATGCGGCATATCTGAAGATGTCAGCCTGGTTGAGCTTGCCCCGCTGACACCTCTCTTCAGCGGCAGCTTGGCACAGAAAGAGAGGCAGAATGAGGGACAGGCAGAGATTTGATACAATCTCATTTCCACACCCAGCAATTTGTGCATTGTTCTGCCTTCTGCACTCTGTTGGTCAGTTTCTCCACCTCTGAGTTAATGACTGTTTTATCAACTGTTTTCAGAATGGAATGATTAAACCCAGATTAAGTTGGGTTTTTATAGGACTAGTTATAACACCAGGGGTTTGTTTCTGTAAATGGGCTACATGTAAAGGTCAAAACGTTGTTGAAGAGGTCAGATTTTATTTTCCTTTCCCCCTTTTTTGGAGAACATCCTATGTTCCATTTTTTTCTGAGAAACAATTTGCATTGTGCAAGTCTTGTCTTTGCCCTTGAGATTGAGCAATCAATATTTCGCAAACTGATGTTGAGGATATGATTAATATTCTAATGTGACAGTGAAAAAGAGAATATTGAGAAAGAAACTAATATTGAAGCTAAACTGGGATACTGTGTTCAAATGAGGAATGCATTTCTCCCCCCTCATAGCCACTCATATTTATCTTGAGACATAAAATCCTTTTGTTCAACTCAAACATTTAAAAAAATGTCTCTCTTATGCACCTGAATTTACCAAGTTGCTTGATATAAATAAACATGAACAATCGATCTTATGTCGCTGACTAAAGTACTGTTCTTGAACACTATCATCGGGACACGAGTGGTTAATGGTTGACGTTTGAGCACCTCTTGCACTTGGCTCGAGGCGGGATTGGAGGATGATGTCACCTCTGTCGCGCGACGGGGAGGGAAGGAGAGTGGGAGGAGCGTCGGGGAGAGGAGGATAGCCAGTTTCAGGTACACTTCAACTTTCACAAGTTTGGAGTGTTGTGTTGTGAGAAACCGGCAAAGCCT
This sequence comes from Oncorhynchus tshawytscha, assembly GCF_018296145.1. NCBI lineage: Eukaryota > Metazoa > Chordata > Actinopteri > Salmoniformes > Salmonidae > Oncorhynchus > Oncorhynchus tshawytscha. The sequence goes on along the minus strand of NC_056450.1, from coordinate 27,887,294 downwards.
CGGAGCGGGATACATTGGGATTTTATAAAAGAAGCTGCTGGACAGATGAAAACTGACTACGGGAATAAGGGAAAATGCATTGGGAACAAGTACTCCGATTGACGAATGGCAAGGTGAGATAGATTAGATTTTGGTTTCGATGTCCCTTGTCCTTTTAAACGTAGCCTATCAGGTGTCTTGGTTTCAATAGACTGCGCATTGTAGTTTCGTAAAGGCGTCTCAAACACCGGAAGCTGTGGTTACAGTGTGGTGCCTGTGCTCAATTAGTCATATTTGTGCAGGCAGGTGAGCAACTGGCCGGTTTTGTATGTCTCAACTTCGACGTGCAAATACTTCCCAGTAAGCAAAACGAAGTTCAAAATACGTATTTTAGACGTATTTTCTAGACTTTGACATCACGTGCATTTCAGCTTTTAAGTGAAAGGCTTGAAGACTTCGTTTTAGGATGTCGAAAATATGTCTTATACACAAATTAACAAAATCTTAAATGAGTGTTGAAAATGGGTATTTTCAGGACATCGAAAATACGTACTTTCCGGACATCGAAGCGACCTCTTATATGGACTTTGAAAAGACACATTTTTAGGATGTTGAAAATATGCATTTTTCAGTCATTGATTCAAATTTGAACTGCACATACATTCTGAATTAAGTAATCATTCAATCACAATAATATAGAAAAGAGGAGCCAAGTGTACATAGCATCGGAATATATATTATAGCTCCCACCTGCCATTTGCACTTAAGTTACAGAATACTTCTCTATTGATAAACTGGGTGAATCAAGATGTAGCCTAGGCCTATCCACAATATAGGTGTAGGTATATTCAATATGAGTGTGTGCATGCATTTAATTATTGAGCTTGTTTTGGCTGATTTCATGGGGCTACAGATGACAAACAATCTATTTCCCTTCCAAATAGAATCAATCTGTTTCCCTTCCATTTGAGACTTCATTTATTGTACTGATCAACAACATTTGTATAGAAGTAGCTTATTTTATAGCAGTGTGCGCTGTCTCTTTAACAAGTAATGAAGGCATTCATGATGCAGTCATTTTGCTGAGACAATAGATCATATTTGGCAGAGACCGAATAAGTGAATGAAAAGCTTTTTGGTGTTAATCAGCTTTGAAATCAGCCTACTTTTTGATTTGTTTGCTGATCAGATGAAAACATGACTGGTTGTGTTCATTTCACATTAAAATGTTATACATTTCTACTGTTAAATTACAGTGGGGCAAAAAAGTATTTAATCAGCCACCAATTGTGCAGGTTCTCCCACTTAAAAGGATGAGAGAGGCCTGTAATTATCATCATAGGTACACTTCAATTATGACAGACCAAATGAGAAAAAAAATCCTGAAAATCACATTGTAGGATTTGTAATGATTTTCACAAACTTATTTGCAAACTATGGTGGAAAATAAGTATTTGGTCACCTACAAACAAGCAAGATTTCTGGCTCTCACAGACCTGTAACTTCTTCTTTCAGAGGCTCCTCTGTCCTCCACTCGTTACCTGTATTAATGGCACCTGTTTGAACTTGTTATCAGTATAAAAGACACCTGTCCACAACTTCAAACAGTCACACTCCAAACTCCACTATGGCGGCGTAGTGTGTTACTGATGGTAGGCCTTTCTGTGAAAAAATTCCTTGTGCATTGGTTTTTGTTAGACATAGATTTTAAAGGCCCACTGCAGTCAAAAACCTGATTTCCTGTGTTTTATATATTTATTTCCACACTATGAGGTTGGAATAATATTTTGAAAATTCTGATAAATCCCTTTTAGTGTAAGAGCTATTTGAAAAGACCACCTGGAATTTCAGCCTGTTTTGATGGGATGAAGTTTTGGCATGCCTGGTAAATTAGTGTTGCAACCCCTCCCAGAAAGTCCAAGCAAAATTCCTGACAATTTGAATTGGGAAAAAAATAACAATTTCTGTGGAATTGTTTAAAAGCAACGGTTGTCTGTGTTCTACAGACATAGACAGGTAGACCTAATCTGTGTGGAACAACTTTGACTCTGTAATCACAAATCCAACATCCTGTCAAACTTGATGAGCTGTAGGCACATTTTTGCGATTAGGTTCAATGATTATCCACCACCACTCATGATCAACCTTTTTGACTAAGCAGAAAGGTTCTATTTACTCTCTATTTTATATGCCATGCTACACAGTCAGTATTGATTCTGGGCATATGGAAGGAAATGGGTTATTTTTGTTGTAGAAATATTGCGATCATGAGTCACACACTTCAGAATGAGCTGACAGATAGTGGCCTCCCTTGCTGACACAGATTTGCGTCTTTAGCAGAGGGGATTGCAGAAGAAGTCTCTCTTTCTCAGACCAGCATGTCAGCAAAACCTCAGGAATGACCGAGCTTCCTCAATATGCAATTTACACTTTTTAATCTCCCCCTCCTTTTCTCCAGATTGAGCGGTTGGAGGTGAGTGGCTTGGCTCAGACCCCCCAGGCAGTGTTGTGTGGCGCTGATGGGTCGTTCCTCGGGGGTGAAGATGGCACCCCGGACCCCCAGCGTACCAAGCAGGCTATCGCCCAGCTGCAGCAGAAGATCCTCAAGCTCACAGAGCAGATCAAGATTGAGCAGACGGCCAGAGACGACAACGTGGCCGAGTACCTCAAACTGGCCAACAATGCTGACAAGCAGCAGAGTGCCCGCATCAAACAGGTGAGCATTGTTTTATGATCAAAGTTTTATTCATTTTAATATGAAACCACAAAACATTATGGAATGACAATACACAAGACAGTACTACTTTTACTGGATAACAGGTCTGCTAAATGATCGCATATATGATGACAATATACAGTACCAGTCAAATTCTTGGAGGCACCTACTCATTCCAGGGTTTTTCTTTATTTTAACTATTTTCTGCATTGTAGAATAATAGTGAAGACTTCAAAACTATGAAATAACACATATGGAATCATGTAGTAACCAAAATAGTGTTAAACAAATCAAAATATATTTTATATTTGAGATTCTTCAAAGTAGCCACCGTTTGCCTTGATGAGAGCTTTACACACTGTTAATCACCTGGAATGCTTTTCCAACAGTCTTGAAGGAGTTCCTCCATATGCTGAGCACTTGTTGGCTGCTTTTCCTTCACTCTGCAGTCCAACTCATCCCAAACCATCTCAATTGGTTTGAGGTCGGGTGATTGTGGAGGCCAGGTCATCTGATGCAGCACTCCATCACTCTCCTTCTTGGTCAAATAGCCTGGAGGTGTGTTGGGTCATTGTCCTGTTGAGATACTCTACCTCAGGCGAGCAAAACCTCGAGATTTCCTTAGATATTGTTCACCAGCTGTTGTTTACATATATGCATAGTCCACCACCCCTCGTCTTACCAGACGCCGCTGTTCTATCCTGCTGATACAGTGTATAACCAGCCAGCTGTCTGCTGATAATGTCATTGTTCAGCCATGATTCCATGAAGTATATTACAGATATTACAGTTTTTAATGTCCTGTTGGTAGTTTAATCTTCCTCGTAGGTCGTCGATTTTATTTTCCAATGATTGCATTTTAGCTGGAAGAACAGAAGGCAGGGGGGGGGGTTATTTGATTGCCTACGAATTCCCTGAAGGCAGCCCGACCTATGTCCTCTTTTTCTTCATTGTCTCTTCACGCAAATGACAGGGATTTTGGCCTGTTCCCGGGAATGCAGTATGTTTTTCATTTTGGGCTCGTCAGACTCGTTAAAGGGGGAAAAAAAGCTTCTATCTTCTGTATACCACCCTACCTTGTCACCCTACCCTACCTTGTCACAACACAACTGATTGGCTCAAACGCATTAAGAAGGAAAGAGATTACACAAATTAACTTTTAACAAGCCACACCTGTTTAATTGAAATGCATTCTAGGTGACTACCTCATGAGCTGGTTGAGAGAATACCAAGAGTGTGCAAAGCTGTCATCAAGGCAAAGGGTGGCTACTGTGAAGAATCTCAAATATAAAATATATTTTGATTTGTTTAACACTTTTTGGGTTACCTCATGATTCTATATGTGTTATTTCATAGTTTTGATGTCTTCACTATTATTCTATAATGTAGAAAGTAGTAAAAATATAGAAAAAGCCCTAAATGAGTAGGTGTGTCCGAACTTTTGACTGGTACTGTAAATCACCAAGATGTTGGGCTCAGGCACAGATCATCATTGTGTGTGTGTCAGCCAGTCTCCTCGTTTGTTATATTTCACTGAGCAAGAAGGGCTGATTTATCTAGTTACAATTTCTGTAACAAGCCGAGATATATGTGTACTATAAACACGCACGTGCTATAATATTTATAGTATGTATATATATATATACAGTTGAAGTCGGAAGTTTAAATACACTTAGGTTGGAGTCATTAAAACTCGTTTTTCAACCACTCCACAAATGTCTTGTTAACAAACGATCATTTTGGCAAGTTGGTTAGGACATCTACTTTGTGCATGACACATGTCATTTTTCCAACAATTGTTTACAGACAGATTATTTCACTTGTAATTCACTGTATCACAATTCCAGTGGGTCAGAAGTTTACATACACTAGGTTGACCCTGGCTTTAAACAGCTTGGAAAATTCCAGAAAATTATGTCATGGCTTTAGAAGCTTCTGATAGGCTAATTGACATAATTTGAGTCAATTTTAGGTGTACCTGTGGATGTATTTCAAGGACTGCCTTCAATCCCAGTGCCTCTTTGCTTGACATCATGGGAAAATCAAAATGAATCAGCCAAGACTTCAGAAAAAAAATTGTAGACCTCTACAAGTCTTGTTCATCCTTGGGAGCAATTTCCAAACACCTGAAGGTACCACGTTCCTCTGTACAAACAATAGTACGCATGTATAAACACCATGGGACCACGCAGCTGTCATACCGCTCAGGAAGGAGACGCGTTCTGTCTCCTGGAGATTAACCTACTTTGGTGCGAAAAGTGCAAATTAATCCCAGAACAGCAAAGGACCTTGTGAAGATGCTGGAGGAAACTGGTACAAAAGTATCTATATCCACAGTAAAACAAGAAAATGATGTGGATATATTGAAGCAACATCTCAAGACATCAGTCAGGAAGTTAAAGCTTGGTCGCACATTTTTTTTTTAAATTGTACCTTTATTTAACCAGGCAAGTCAGTTAAGAACAAATTCTTATTTTCAATGATGGCCTGGGAACAGTGGGTTAACTGCCTGTTCAGGGGCAGAACGACAGATTTGTACCTTGTCAGCTCGGGGGTTTGAACTTGCAACCTTCCGGTTACTAGTCCAACGCTCTAACCACTAGGCTACCCTGCCGCAAATGGGTCTTCCAAATGGACAATGACCCCAAGCATACTTCCAAAGTTGTTGCAAAATGGTTTAAGGACAACAAAGTGAAGGTATTGGAGTGGCCATCACAAAGCCCTGACCTCAATCCCATAGAAAATTTGTGGGCAGAACTGAAAAAGCGTGTGCGAGAAAGGAGGCCTACAAACCTGACTCCAGCTCTGTTGGGAGGAATGGGCCAAAATTCACCCAACTTATTGTGGAAAGCTTGTGGGAGGCTACTCGAAACGTTTGACCCAAGTTAAATATTTTATAGGCAACGCTACCAAATACTAATTGAGTGTATGTAAACTTCTGACCCACTGGGACTGTGATGAAAGAAAGAAAAGCTGAAATAAATCATTCTCTCTACTATTATTCTGACATTTCACATTCTTAAAATGAAGTGGTGATCCTAACTGACCTAGGACAGGGAATTTTTACTAGGATTAAATGTCAGGAAATGTGAAAAACTGAGTTTAAATGTATTTGGCTAAGGTGTATGTAAACTTCCGACTTCAACTGTGTGTGTGTATATATATTTATATAAGTGTCCTATAACAGACACATAAGTGTCCTATATAACTGCAGGTGTTTGAGAAGAAGAACCAGAAGTCCGCCCAGACCATCCAGCAGCTGCAGAGGAAGCTGGAGCACTACCACCGCAAGCTGAGGGAGGTGGAGCACAACGGCATCCCTCGCCAGCCCAAGGACGTCCTCAGGGACATGCAGCAGGGCCTGAAGGACGTGGGGGCAAAGGTCACAGGCTTCAGCGAGGGCGTGGTGGACAGTGTCAAGGGAGGCCTCTCCAGCTTCTCCCAGGCCACGCACTCCGCCGCCGCCGGGGTCGTCTCAAAGCCCCGGGAGATTGCCTCACTGTTCCGCAACAAGTTTGGCAGCGCCGACAATATCCCCGGGCTGAAGGACTCCTTGGAGGATCCGTCAGGGGGCGAGGAGGGGGTGACTGGGGCCGGGGGGAGTTCTCTGGGCAGCGCAGGGCACCACCATCTGCAGTCCAGCCCCAAGTACGGCAGCGAGGATGACTGCTCCAGCGCTACATCGGGGTCGGCAGGGGCCAACAGCACCACAGGGGCTCCCGGAGGCCCCCCCAGCTCCAAGGGGAACACCCTGGAGAGGAGCCAGAGCTCTAGCCTGGACATGCTGCTACAGGAGGTGCAGGAGGGCCAGGGGAGACTAGAGGAGAATCTGGAGGGGCTGAAGAGTCACTATCAGAGAGACTACACTGTCATCATGCAGGCCCTGCAGGAGGAACGATTCAGGTAGGGAGGGAGAGGGAGCTAGAGGACATGCTGTCATCATGCAGGCCCTGCAGGACAAACAATTTAGGTACTGACTTACTTAACCAATGATTTATATATATTCTAGATTTATGACAGGGGGTGCTGTTTTGATGCCACTGTGCCTCCATCTTGGCACTTCCCCGCCATTGCAAACAATATTTTGGAAGCTATAGAAATCCATTTATTTCCCTTTGATTTTGCCACATTTATTCTATGACAGACACCTTAATGTATACTTACAAATTATTGTTAGCTAAACATAAAAAAAAAAACATTTTCCTTAGAGTATCATTTTTAGCGATTACTAATGTTACTGTCCCCACTACAATTAAATATAATTTTGTCCTTGAAACATTCAATTGAAATACTGTAGAATTCCATTCGTTCCTATGAAGGACTGCTCCTACTGGGGAGTACCAAAATGGCCAACCGGTCGCTTCAAAGCCTCTCATTGGCCAATACATAGCATCAGCAATCCAGGTTTTACATACATCATTGTACTTAACACACTATATATGTAGAGAGAGAATAGAAGTAGAGTGCTAGAGGGAGTGAGAGAGAGCCCTGTAGGAAAAACCCCACACAGAGATGTATAAGGTTAAGATTTGGAAGGTTATTGCAAAGTGATATTGATGTGCAGGAGTGTTTTCACTGAAACCAAACCCACTCTAATCAACATAAGACAGGTCGAAGCTTCATTGCCCTTAAAACTGAATTGTAAACTAGTGACAGTATCCATCATTTAGGCAGAGAGATCAGCCCTAGACTACTAAAGTGAAGAGGTGTATGTACCTTTTAGTAAAGACACAACAGGTACAGAGAACCCATTCAAGTCTATTTACCTGGCACTTTTTACAAACCTGCATGGTGTCAAAGGGGGATGGGGGGTTGGTTATCAAAACGCTGACTTGAGACTTGAAGCGGAAACCCTGAAACTCCCTTAAAGCCGGCCGAGTGTAGGTGGCCAGGGAAAAGTCCCTGCTGTGGAGGAACAAGGAAGAAGCACTTTACTGCAAACCAGTCCCTAGCACAAGGATCTTGTCCTGTCCTATCACAGATCTATCTGAGGGCATGTGTTGCTATCTCAGGGCATGTTAGTCAAGGGAGGGGGAGAGGATTTTCATGACGAGGAGACAAAAACATTTTTCTCTCTAGAATATCCATCAGGGGCACAAGTATGTGTTTTTTTTGTCTTTCAGGCTAAAAATAAGGTCCAGCAGAAGGAGCTTTGACCATGTCTTCTGCTGATGACCATGTTCTGAGCATTGACCACACAGTTATGGTTAAACCACTGTGTTTGAACCATTGTTTAGAATATGGAGCCTCCTACCTGTATAACTCCTAGAGGAAACTTTGCCCGTAGGCTTGGCATTTAGTTTTTGGTGCAGTCAGCAGTATTAGGATGGTACAGGACGTTCTGCAGTAGCTTCCCCCTCCTCCACTTCCCCATCTTCCCCTCTCTGATTCACCTATATTCTGATATTTTTATTGTCTGATTAACCACCAGAGCGTGTGTTTGTGTGTGTGCAGTACCAGAGGGCATAGTTGTACATCTTATTAAAATGTGACTCTTAAACTGGTTAAGTAAGACATAATGAGATCAGACTGGTGGTGTGATTCACTTAATCACAAACACGCATGCATGCATTCACAGACAATCACATCCTCCCTCTCCCTCCTGATTGGTCAGTGTCAAACTGCTGATTATCTGCCATTGGTCACTCATCAGCAGGTGAGTAAGCATGTGCTGATCAGCTCACAGATAATCATCCATCCAGTCAGGTGTCATTCCACCTGAAAGCTCTTTAACCTCTTGTCCAGGAAAAACTGGAACCTGTGTTTGTCTATGGGGCACACGTGTGTGTGTGTGTGTGTGTGTGTCCGTCCATCCATCCATCCATCCATCCATCTCTGTGTCTCTGTCTGTGTATATGTCTGTGTGAGCTGTTAGATTAACGTGTGTGTTCCTCTGTAGGTGTGAGCGTCTGGAGGAGCAGCTGAATGATCTGACAGAGCTCCACCAGAATGAGATCCTCAACCTGAAGCAGGAGCTGGCCAGCATGGAGGAGAAGATAGCTTACCAGTCCTACGAGAGAGCCAGAGACATACAGGTCAGTCACAGTCATGCATGCGCACACACACACACACACACACACACACACACACACACACACACACACACACTGTACACAAACTAGATAGCCAGACAACTGTATGATATGACTGTGATTCATTTCATAATCACAACTTTATCTGAAGACAAACAGAAAGCCTTGAACAGTTATGAGGAACAAACCCAATCAGACATAAGCCAGTGTTGTTTAATCTTTGTGTACAACTTCCAGGTTAATTTACAGTTCACTATTTTACTAGGGCTTTCAAAAAATGTAATTGAGTTAAATCACAGGATTTGCTGTGATGTAATCACGATAATTAGCCAATTCTGAATTTGCTCAAATTAGGCTGTAATTCAAGATTTTTCATACAAAAAACATTACAAGAATATTGACATCTTGATTTTGTCTAAAGTAACGGTTAGCAAAATTAGGGAATTTGAGAAAGCACACTTTTTTAACCTTAGTGTCAGCTTGTTTTTACATTGCAATGAAAATGTCTGTACTAAAATATTAATACATTTGAGTTCACTGATTAACTATGACAGCCCGGGCATCCCGGGTGGTGCAGTGGTCTAAGAGCTGTGCCACCAGAGATTCTGGGTTCGAGTCCAGGCTCTTTCGCAGCAGGCCGCGACCGGGAAGCCCATGGGGCGGCGCACAATTGGCCCAGTGTCGTCTGGGTTAGGGAGGGTTTGGCCAGCAGGGATGTCCTTGTCCCAACGCGCTCTAGTGACTCCTGTAGCGGACCGGGCGCATGCATGATGACACGGTCGCCAGGTGTACGGTATTTCCTCCGACACATTGGTGCGACTGGCTTCTGGGTTGGATGGGCATTGTGTCAAGAAGCAGTGTGGCTTGGTTGGGTTGTGTTTAGGAGGACGCATGGCTTTCAACCTTTGCCTCTCCCGAGTCCGTACGGGAGTTGCAGCGATGAGACAGGACTGTAACTACTACCAATTGGATACCACGAAATTGGGGAGAAAAAAGGGGTACAAAAAATTAGATAAAAACTCTGACGGCCCTAATATTGACCTGGTATTTAAAACACATGATGGGGTCAGAGATAATAGTACTATAATTACTTAATAATTATATTTTGTTTCATTGGAATCCATTAGAACAAGCCCCATAATGTAACAGATGTTGTGTTGAAAGAACTCAAGTTAGTGCCAAAAAAAAGTGTGTGTGTGTGTGTGTGTGTGTGTGTGTGTGTGTGTGTGTGTGTCAGACACTCAAAATCAAATCAGATCAAATGTTATTTGTCACTTGCGTTGAATACAACAGGTGTAGGCCTTACAGTAAAATGCTTACTTACAAGCCCTTAACCAACAATGCAGTTTTAAGAAAATACCAAAATACCAACAACAAAAAAAGTAAGAGATAAGATTAACAAATAATTAAAGAGCAGCAGTAAATGACAATAGCGGGGCTATATACAGGGGGTACCGGTGTCGAGGTAATTGAAGTAATATGTACAATAGTCTGGGTAGCCATTTGATTAGCTGTTCATGAGTCTTATGGCTTGAGGGTAGAAGTTGTTTTGAAGCCTCTTGGACCTAGACTTGGCACTCCGGTACCGCTTGGCGTGCGGTAGCAGAGAGAACAGTCTATGACTAGGGTGGCTGGAGTCTTTGACAATTTTTAGGGCCTTCCTCTGACACCACCTGGTATAGAAGTCCTGGATGTCAGAAAGCTTGACCCCGGTGATATACTGGGCCGTACGCACTACCCTCTGTAGTGCCTTGCGGTTGGAGGCCGAGCAGTTGCCATACCAGGCAGTGATGCAACCAGTAAGGATGCTCTTAATGGTGCAGCTGTAGAACCTTTTTGAGGATCTGAGGACCCATGCCAAATATTTTCAGTCTCCTGAGGGGTAATAGGTTTTGTCGTGCCCTCTTCATGACTGTCTGTGGACGCCAAGGAACTTGAAGCTCTCAACCTGCTCCGTTGATGAGAATGGGGGTGTGCTCGGTCCACTTTTTTCTGTAGTCTTTACTGTGTGTAGCCATACTGTGTACTACTATGTCTAACCCTTTTCTATCCTCCTGTCCTGCAGGAAGCTCTGGAGGCGTGTCAGACGCGTATCTCTAAGATGGAGCTGCAGCAGCAGCAGCAGCAGGTGGTCCAGCTAGAGGGCCTGGAGAACGCCACGGCCCGGACACTGCTGGGGAAACTCATCAATGTCCTCCTGGCCCTCATGGCTGTGCTCCTGGTGTTTGTCTCCACTGTGGCCAACTGTGTGGTCCCTCTAATGAAAACCCGCTCCCGGTCCTTCTCCACCCTCCTCCTCATCCTCCTCTTCGCCTTCCTCTGGAGGAACTGGGATGCGCTGTCGGGCTACACGCACCGTGCCCTGCAGCTGCCCAGATGACCGAATGGAGACGTGTGTTTCTATGACTATGCGCGAGGGTGGATACTCTGTCTCCACACACACACACACACAGAAAGCAGGAAGAGCCTAACTGCCAATAGGATGTGGTGGTTGTGTTGACGGACGCTGTAGAATTAGTCTATCGGTTGAGCTCTGTGAGGCAGGATTTGGACTGAGGAGAAAGTGAGGGAAGGATGGAAGATGAGAATACCACTCAGTCATGACTTTTGTTTAGGAAGGATGAGACTTTGTTTACATTCAGAAATAGTGTTTATTTCTTTCACAGGATGCATCGTCATACTGTTTTTCTTTTCTTCTAGGGGTTAATCAAGTATATTATTGTTGTTTATTATTTTTTCTAATAATATATTATTTTTTACATTTTATTCAGTACCATGTAGCGTTAAGCTCCTCCCACTCTGCACAAAGAGGAGCTTGTCAAGAAACTGATTGGACGTTCACCTCAGAGGCTCAGGCCCTCTGCAGATAAATGGTACTCTGATTTGGTTGCCTTTCATAAAGAAAGTGCTCTACCGGTCTGTTATTGGTAGAAAATGAAAAGATGAATGAATCCCCGCCTCGCACTTTTTCCATCGCGATGGATTCTGAGATGAAAAGGAACCTTTCTACAGAGTACTCTTTGTTTTCTGGACACAAAAGACTGATGGACATTACTTTGAGTGTCACGCTGAGACTTCTCGTGCTTCCGTACTGTTTCTACTAGCAATGATTTACGTCCTATTAAAGGTGTCTTTTTTTTTTTTTTAAAGGAGAGTAAATTAATTAGGAGAGGTCATTTTAATTAGGAGAGGTGATGTTATGAATTCTAATGACTTTTAGAGAGTAGCGCCAGCTTAGACAAGAGGGAGGGTTTGACAGTTAGGGCCACTCACCACAGAGGCACCAGAAACCATAGGTACAGATAAGGCCACTTTGCAGGAAATGTGGAGTTGCCATGATATTGCTTTCACTGGTGCTCACCCATTGTGTCAGCTGAATTCCATGTTGAAAAGGCGTAGACTGTCTGCCAGACATAGACAACTGTCTCCACTGCCATGCTACTGTTGTTCAATGCACTGCCTGTATGAATAATGTGACTCACTCCATTACAATGGCTATGTTTAGACAGCCCAAATCTGATCTTTTTTTAACTGTTTTTTTTTTTACCAATCAGATCAGCTCTGAGAAAAATCTCATGTGAAATGATCTAATATGATTGGTCAAAAGACCAGTTAGTGGGTAAAAGATCAGAATTGGGCTGCCTGTGTAAACGCAGCCTTACTGTCCTATCTCTCCATCTCTCTCCTCATTGCCCTGTTTTTTCAGCATACTGCCTTATGTGCCAAAACTGTCCTATTTCACATTTCCAGATCTGTATGTGCTTTATTAGCCAACTCCTCTAACTCTCACAGTCATGACATGACAGAAGAGTTGGCTAAACTAAGCACAAACTGATATGGGACCAGGCTAACAGAATATACCTTTACAAGGTTGTCTGGGTAATTGCTCTGAGACACTCACTGCTAATAACCTGATGTGTGTTTCCTAATCCTGGTCCTTGATTACTGCTGAATACGATGGCTCTCTATCCGTCTTATCCTACCATTCATCTGTTCATGGAGCTTCAGTCGACCTAGATGATATGAATGAGTCCATCTGAAGTCCATTCTGACACTTGTTTGATGAAGATAATAACTTATAGTGGGAGCTGCAGACCAGCGTTCCATAGTGTTTGGACCAGCATGTTTAGGATCTTTGAAACAGTTTTCCACCAGAAACCGCACTGAATTTGTCAGTCTAATCACTAAATAGAAATTAATAGAAGTCAATGGATATTGTTATTACACACCAATCAGTTTAAAGATACTGATCATTGTTGTGATCTTGAAGGTTCCCCAGGTGAGTGGCTCCTGAGTTGACCTCTGACCTTGGTGTGACTTTGCCATGACCTCCGATGCAGCGTGGTAGGATAGGGTTGTGTACTAAACCACTCCAGTGCCTTCTGATGTGGGATAATAAAAGTGCATTCCTGACTAACTCCTGGCCCCCTGACTTGTGTGTGTGTGTTGGGGATCTGAAGGGTTTGGGGTGTGTCTAGCTCTCTCGTAGGATTGGTAGGCGATTATCTCCTCCATGCTGGCCAGCTCCTGCTTCAGGTTAAGGAGGAAATGGACCAATAAGAGCAATTATTTAAAGCAAAGTAATGTTGTAAAACAGATTCTTAAACTGCCTGGACCACACTATGTCTGGATGCAATGTTTAATTGAGGAACAAAGTAGACTGAAGCACTGGTGGTGGTTTACAGTGTTTAATGTGAGTTGATTATAGTGTGAATAAATAAGCCCTGTTGAAGTTTGTATTAATCCACTAGATGGCGATACTCTCATGTTTTATAGCACCTTAGTTTCCTGACATGACCCACACAGATGAAGCCAACTGACATTTACTCCTGAGGTGCTGACCTGTTGCACCCTCGACAACTACTGTGATTATTATTATTCGACCATGCTGGTCATTTATGAACATTTGAACATATTGGCCATGTTCTGTTATAATCTCCACCCGGCACAGCCAGAAGAGGACTGGCCACCCCTCAGCCTGGTTCCTCTCTAGGTTTCTTCCTAGGTTTTGGCCTTTCTAGGGAGTTTTTCCTAGCTACTGTGCTTCTACACCTGCATTGCTTGTTGTTTGGGGTTTTAGGCTGGGTTTCTGTACAGCACTTTGAGACATCAGCTGATGTACAAAGGCCTATATAAATACATTTGATTTGATCTGTATGCTCAAAGTTATCAAATAGATGCTTGAAACACCATATTTACTGTGTGTGTATTTTTCCCATTCATATTCCCTAGCTGTTCATGCACCACAATGTCAGTCCATATGGGGTGGATGGGCTGTGGAGTGTTGACCAGGCCTTGTGGAGGTGTTGTTTCTTATCTGTCAGGAAACAGGTTGTTGGGCAGAGCCCGGGCCTCAGAGCTCCACCACAGAGTAGAAGCTGTTTTCACTGACAACAGAGAAAATAGCAGTCTCTCACTCCAGAAGGCCCTCACCTCACTGTGAGAGAAGGCTCAGGAAGTCTCTCGCTCTCTCTCTTACACGCACCAATACTGTTTAAATGCATTTTCTTTATGCACCGTATCTATGTTGCATATATTACAAGACCCATGTATGACAAATAAGCCTACCTCAACACACACACACGCGCGCGCTTCGGTGAGGTGTCACGAATAATCGAGTGTAACCAGAACGCAGCACTCTTCGTTGATATCTGATCCTTGACAGCAGTGACCCGTGATACCCCCTCTCTCCCCAGTCTATTTTCCCGGTCCCTTCCCACTCTCACTCTTAGTGGGGTATTAGGGAGTGTGTTGGAGGGTGTGTGTGTAGGCTTAGGCTGTACGTATGCGTGGTGGAGACTGTTGGTCCTGCTTTGCGATCAGTCAGCTGGTTCCTTATCAGACCGCTTTCCTGCCCCTCCGCGCTGGCGGATTAGATGAGCGTGAGTGCGGTCCAACGTAAACACGCATTGACCCGGGCGGTGTTTATCAGCGCAAATAACGTCGCCAAGTGGTGATGGGGGGCGTGCACTGACCTGAGAGGAACAGAGCTGTCCCGAGAGATATAATAGTTCCAGCATGCTTTGATACTGTCCAAACTGGCATGACGCATGGGTTACAATGCGTCGAATAGAACAGAGTGATGGCCATCACATTTGGTAATTGTATTTACTTTCTGTGGGCCTATTTTAACGGTTTTTGAGAGAATAAATCCATGGGTAGCCTAATCCAAAATTACGGGCTCTCAATTTGCGCTGTCACTTTTTGTTTAAAGTCCCTTTGAGCTTTTCAATGTTCTCTCATTGCGTAGTTGTTCACAAGAAGCACTTCATTTGTTTTGGGAAAAAATTGAAGTTTAAAGGGGCAATCAGTAGTTGAACAATAAAAGACAAATCAACTTCCCCTGTTTCGCAAAAACCAGATGGATGGGGCTGGAGAAATGTAACCATTCTCAAATTCATAGACAGGGCTATGGATGCAAGCACCGAATATCCATGATATCAAAATTATACAGAGTTTCTTTATTTACTTTGTTTACAAACATTCGAGTTAAAAAAGCGTAGGCTATATTTTGGATTGTGAGTGGGTACGACAGTAGAACTAAGCTCATGAGCGTGGTTACATACCTCGTCTAAGCTGAACCCTCTGTATATAGCCTCGGTATTGTTGTTTTGTGTAACTTCTTTTTAAAACTTTAGTTTATTTAGTAAATATTTTCTTAACCAACAATGCAGTTCAATAAATATAGTTAAGGGCTTGAAAGTAAGCATTTCACGGTAAGGCCAACTTACACCTGTTGTATTCGGCGCATGTGGCAAGTACCATTTTATTTTGTATTTCATTTAAAGGTTGTATTCGTCAAGAATCATTAGGTACATATGAAGTCCAAAAAATGGATCTAGCAACAGCAGATTTTCTCTTTAAACTTAATCACACATTTTTGAGAGGTGCACATGTGTTGCTTTAGAATATTTATGAGTCGCAGACCCAAAAGCTCTGCTAAATAGATGTGAATGTCAAAAACCGGAAAGGTGCGCTGTGGTGCCCATCTGGTAGCACTTTCACGTAGCTTACCCCCACCGTATGTGCGCAGATCAGACGGAGCCCTCTGCGTATCTGCAGGCAAAACTAATCTGAAAACCAAGGGACCAACTGGCCGCAGGAGATGAGAGCAAGACCCGCCATTAACCCTAAGAGGAGCGGAACCATAGGCTATACTTTCTTCTCAAATTATTATTCCCCCTCAAATTCCTCTCAAATTATTATTTTGTAAAAATTATTTTATTATAGTTTTATATACATATACATAGAGAGAGAGAGATCATTAACAGTAATTACACCATTATTGTTCTGCCTTGGTGTGTGGATGAACATTACGCAAATAGCCTACAATTAGCATGCACCAATCGCAACAATGAACTTTGACTGAACACATTTTAAAGTATGAAATTCCAAGGCGTGGGCCTACTATAATACTATAATAAGAATTAATGGGGAGTTTGGGATTGCAGCCGCTGGGAGCGGGGCTGTAGGTGGAGTGGGCAGAGAGAGGGGCAGCAGACAGCTCTGCGCGCTCAACTCTCTTCCGCGGTGAGCTGCACTGGGAAAATGAAGCACGAATCTTATTGCGTCACTCTGTGTTTGGATTTTGAGCAGGAAACAGCATTTCCTCGTAGATTGTCGCAGTAGGAACAAACACATTATTTTGTCCTTACTCAATGCACCCCTCCGCACAGAACACGCGGAAACCGGCCAGAAGGAAAAATGCCTCCTTCGGAAAAGATAGCAGTTCTGATTCTCGGCGTTCTGGTGCTAGAATCGCCCTGGAATGCCCATCACAGCCTTGCCAGCGCGCTTCAGATCCAACAGGCGTTCGCCTCTCAAAACCAGACAAATAACTTTGTGGTGGATGAGGTTAGCAGAAAAGTCTACCTGGCTACGGTAAACATGGTGTACCAGCTTAACGGGACCCTGAGCGTAGAAGTGGAGAAGAGAACGGGGCCGGTGGAGGACAACCTGTTGTGCCATGCGCCGCAGCTGCCCCAGGCGCCCTGCGAGCACCCCAAATCCCTCACCGACAACTTCAACAAGCTGCTCGAGCTGGACAGGGAGCAGGGGGTGCTGGTGGTATGCGGCTCGGTGTACCAGGGCTTTTGTGAGCTCAGGAAGATGGAAAACATATCGGAGATAGCCGTGGAGTTCCCCCCTCATGGCGAGAAGACCGTGTTCCCCAGCATGCTGAACATCGCCGCCAACCACCCTAACGCCTCCACGGTGGGGCTCATCTTCAGGAGCCACGGGGGTAACACCCGGCTCCTCGTCGGGGCCACTTACACTGGGGCTGGGACCCAGTTTTTCCCCAAGAACCACAGCAAGGAGGACCTGCGCTTCGAGAACACACCCGAAATCGCAATTCGGTCCCTGAACATCAATGATTTATCCAGGCTGTTCACCTATGACATCAACCCGTCCGAGGACAACGTCTTCAAGATAAAACAGGAGGTGAAGCAGAAGAATAAACTAAACTTCGTGCATGCCTTCATTCAGAAGACCTACGCTTATATTGCTATCAACAATGACGCGAATATGGGCCACAAGCAGAACCAGCCGAACAGCATCCTTGCAAGGATATGCCTGGACACTGAGAACACACGAAAATCCACCTCGGAAAGCCGAAAGCTCACTGAGTCCTTCATCCAGATGCCGCTTCAGTGTGGATATAACGGAAACATCTACAACCGACTGGTCTCCGTTCACCCTGCGGAAATCCACTCCGGGAGCGGAGAGGGGCTGGATTCGCACCTTTTCGGAGTGTTCACCAAATCAGACAGAAAGTCTGCCCTGTGCGCTTTTCGGTTCTCAGATATCGAGGAGGAGATCCGTCAGGGCCGGAGGAACTGCTCAAACTCCCCCAGCAGCGATGTGCAGGTGCTGGACAGCGTCATCCAGGGTTCGGGCGCAGCATGCGTACACAAAGGGAACCTTGTGGTAAGTGAAGCATTTTACACTTCAGTGAGATCTGTATGCTTATTCATGTTTGAGAGACTTGGTTGGAACTAATACTGTTTTGTATTATTTGATTTAGCCTAGATAAAGTTAGCATCCACAATTACGCGCAATACGGCGCTGTTCGTTTCCCCAGTTTGCATAATGTCATAAAAACATTCTTACATTTGTCTAAAATATTTATTTTAAGATGTATTTTATTATTGGATTTGCTTCTATAAATACATATTTCCGCAAATATGTTGCTTTTGGCAACTTGGTATGACAGTTTGAATAATGAATCACCCCATATAATTTCTGGGGGGAAAGCTCCGATGTCACGAGCGCAGCCCAGGGCGGCGATTGTGTGAAGAATCTCCCAAAGCACGCGAAGGTTATGGGAACCGTGCAGGGAATTTCTGTGAAAGTCACATCCGCGCCAGCTCATTCAGGTTTAGGCCTACAGCCTATTGCATGTTGGAGAGGAAGAATGGATTTATGTATTTACATTTTTTAAAGAAAACTTTCATTGGGCATCGAATACACAACACATTTTTTTTTCTTCCCCTTGGCAAACGGATTACTTCTCTCAGAAAAAGATAGTAGGCCTATTTATTTTATGAGAAGCAGAGTTAAATAAATCGAGATTAATCAGTGTTGGATCGTGTTGTGTCAAATAACATATCACATTATCTCATATTTTATGCATGTAATTCAAGAAGAAAAGTTTATTCTTATTAATTTACAGATCATGTCTATAAAGGCGGTTACTTTGACACTATAAAGCCCCTCTCATTATTTAGGCTAAAGTGCCCCTATTAACGGAAATGTCTCTTAACATGAAAAGTATTTATGCCGCTCGCGCCATCTGAGGAATGTGAAATTCCATAGTTTCATTGTGGTGAGATTGACAGGTCGCTAGTTGTGACAAACAGGCTGTCTCCAGACCACTGCGTTGACAGTCAGGTCGTAAAGATGCGGGGCTGTCCTATGAGCGGTGTTGTGTCGTGCTGGCCTGCGCTGTAGGCTCCGGTAACCAGATTAGAAATCTCGACCGACAATCGTTCTCCGCCTGTTTCCCCGAGGCCTGCAAATCTGCAGCTTGAAATTGTTGTGTTTTTCGTGAAGAATGTCAGCATTGCCCCGAAGAAGAAATGGTTTTCTTGCTTTTGCTTTTAGTCCGCGGTGACCAGGGAAATCTGATATATTTGTAGCGTTTCTGAGGGCCCTCCATTGAAGGAAAGCCAAATACACAATTTATGATAAACCCTGAGGTCGAGAGTGGAGCGGCTCGTGGGAAAGATCTCTCTCTTGCTCCACTTCACTGTGTTCTTCTTCGAGTCCTTACTGTTCCTTTGCTCTCCAAAAGACTATGGACATTGGCTTGTGGAAGTCATCCAAGCATTCGAATCAAATGGAATGAATGTTTTGATATATACTCAAGTTTTCATTTTCACATGGTAAATGTTGACAACAGGCTACTTACTGTATAACAGGCCTTCAGCTGTCCTGAACATTTAGAGGGAAAATGGCCAATTCTCAAGAAGACATAGCATTTTAGCTTTTCATAGTGTTATAATTACATAATTATTACAGTGTAGCCTACTAAAACATAAGTGTCCAATAATGGTGGTACACTGTTTTGGGGTTATTTTTCTTTCCATTTATCTTTTTCTGCCTGCCCACATGCATGCCTGCCAGTCTCTCTTCCTGTAAATTGAGATATTTTAAACCAACTTTAAAATAAGATCTTTCTCTCTGTCTGTCAGCTGCAACCGGAGCAACTGGACTGTGGAGCGGCCCACCTGCAGCACCCGCTGGCCCTACGGAGGCCCCTGAGGGCCACGCCCCTGTTTGAGTCCCTGGGCCTCAGCTCGGTTGCTGTGGACAACATACACAACCACACCGTGGTGTTTCTGGGAACCAGCACAGGACGACTGCGCAAGGTCAGAGGAGATGGTTTACTTACATAAAAAACCTCTCAGGAATATACACATTTATAAAAGAGAGAGAGCAGTGGTTTATTTGTTGTCCTTTTTGTCTTGTAAAGGAAAAAATGTACAGTTGCTAGGCCTACTACCTCACAGTCTAACTTTGCTGCCGGAAGTTAAGAACAAACTGAATGTGCCAGAGATATTCAGCCATTATTTTATTCAGGGATGTAATGACATTTATTGAAAATAAGTTAAAAGTGTCAGGTGTAAATTACTATAGAGGTGGAACATCAGGGAAAGCTGATTTTTTTTAAAGTAAAGGGATCATTCCACTTATTAGGTGTCTTTTGAGTAATGCAACTAAACATTTTGATTTCACCTAATTTTAACGTTCTGTCATAAAGAGCACATTCAACTTAATAAATCATGTGTTTTCCCATCTCAAGAGGTTAAATAAAAAAAGGGCTATAGTAAGTGCCTATTTAGTGCCAAATAAAGTAATATGGTTGACCATAACAGGATTGACGACTTCATTTTAAATCATCCATAATCATCCTTGTGACAGG
The DNA here is from genome assembly GCF_018296145.1 of Oncorhynchus tshawytscha. Lineage (NCBI taxonomy): Eukaryota > Metazoa > Chordata > Actinopteri > Salmoniformes > Salmonidae > Oncorhynchus > Oncorhynchus tshawytscha. Next base: position 27,867,142 of record NC_056450.1, on the reverse strand, counting down.
GGGAATGGAAGCTTGTTGTGTGCAACAGGGAGAGGCAATTGAATTCAAGCTTCACAACAATTGTTAAATTGTTAAAACATTTCTAGCCGGTCTATACATGGGTAACAGGGTTGTGTTATGCTCAATCCGCTCAGTCTTCCACCACAAAACACCTGAAAATGGCCAAAAAGAGTAGAACCAGCTCACCTGCTTTTACACTATGATTTGACTATTAGATATTCAATGTTTCTTTTGAAAAAAAAGATTTAGGAATAGTTTCACCATTTAAAATGAGAGTTCAGTTCACGTCACAGGGTTGACCTTAAAATTAGGGATTTTCTTTTTGATACCTTAAAATGAATCACTAATCACATGAAATAAATAATAATCTTCAGAAATGACTTTGTAAAAGCAACAAAATAACTAGGGCTTTACAATGATGGTGAATGCACAAAGGGACAAGATACTGAGGGACATGTCAAAATGCTGAATTTAGTCACTTTAGCAAGTCTTTATTCATATTAAAAAATGATTTATTGAATTTTCCATGTGGTCTATAAAGAGCACTTCATTTAATATAACAGGCTTTTACAATTCTATATTTGTACACAATTTATACTTAAAATATGAAAGTAGATATGGCAAAGGCACTCATTTCGTGGAATGACCCAAAGAAAAAGATGAGAAATCTGAAAATAACTGAGAAGTAGGTCTAAGGGTGCTGACCTGTAAAGAATGACTGCTGAAAGGTACAGTAATAACGAAAGTTCCCATATGACTGACTGTATATAGCCTCGTTATTGTTGATTTTATTATGTTACTTTTTATTCTTTTTGACTTTAGTTTATTTGGTAAATATTTTCAAAACTCAATATAGCGGGTCGTTCCACGTCATTTCAGCAAGCCATGACACCCATCATCCCAGATTGTTCTGAAATAATTTCCGTAGTTAGAAAAATACCAGATAAGCATTCCTGCAACATTATTTTGTTGAAATATAATTGAATTTCTGATAATTTAAGCTAATTCATTGCACCCAAATTGGCCACTTTTTGCTAATAATGAGAAAGACATGAGGAATAATGAGAAAGACATGTTGGGGTGGGATTGGCGTGGGGCATGGGTGGGCCCGTGGGTGGGCCCGTGGGTGGCTTTTGACCATTTATTTGAATTCCTCATGTCTAACTCAATGTTTTAAAAAAGTTTGGTCCAAATCAATTGTTAGGTACTACATTTATTGAATATTATATGAATCCTATAAATTAAAATGGCACATTTTGTGTGCAATCAATTAGCTTAATTTCTCAGAGATCAAATTATTATATTTCAACAAAGTAATGTTGCAGGAATGCTAATCTTATCTGTTTCTAACAACAGAAACTATTTCAGAACAATCTGAGATGGTGGTTGTTGAAATCCTCTTTCTGGTGCTTTTTGAGGTGGAACGACCCAAGTACAAGGCCAGAGCATCTGCGATGAGAGGACATTTGCTTTACTGTGGGTCCTGGTTGAAGGATCAGGTTGAAGATAAAGTGATGCACTATGAATTCATCTCAGCTATTGTGAATGAAAACGTCTGCTTTTATTTGAGGTCATTCTTTGGTGTGTCCAGATGTGGTACACTATCCTTGATGCAGAAACAAGTATTATGTGACTTATTTTTGGGTGCAGCACGTCACACTTTTCTGGGGATCCATCATGATGTGACTCACTGTCACACAGTGTGTGTTTAAGGGTCCGTCTCTCTAATTGTTTGGCCTACAGTCTGGGAGCTCAGCTGTAGAACATCTGCTGCCGCTGCATCCTATGAAAACCTCCCTCCTGCAATTAACAGAATTCCTTAATTCTGTGTCAGCAGCACACCAAGTCACCCCTGACTGAGCCAACAGACTAGAGAAGTTACAGCACTGAGAGCACCATGAGCTATACCTCTACCTCTCAGCAGTGTCTGGTAAAAACAATACAACCCAGTCTGAAAGCTTTCTGACCATATTGGTTTGAATTAGACTGGTACCTTCTACAACATTAGAAAAATGTTGCTGGAGGGTGTCTCGTTTTAGGCCTCCTAAAAAAGCTTTCTGATTTGTTTAGCCTGTTCCGAAGATAATTGGTCATTGGGATGGTTTGTGTTTATGCCGGATGTATGGTGATGGTTAAGGTGGTGTGTGTGTGTGTGTGTGTGTGTGTGTCCATATGGTCTACCTGATTGCATATTTAGGTTTTGGAAGGGGGGGGTCTGCCTGTGTCCTTATGCTACTGAGTGAAAGGGGTTTGGTGTTTACCCAGTTTGCATATCCCATACCCCATGATTATGTGCTGCGTGTGTTCTCACAGAATTAGTGTTTATGTGTGTGTGTGTGGGGGGTTAAAATGGGGCATGTATTATGTGTTGCCTGGGGGACATACAGTATGTATCTTGCGTGTGTTCATGTTCGACACACAGTAGGTCTATGTGTGTTTTATGGTGTGTGTGTGTGTGTGTGTGTGTGTGCCCTGGGGGAAGCTCTGCAACAGAGTATAATGGTGCTGTTAGTGTTTGTAATGTGATTCTGGCTGTGAGCTTGGCTCGGACTGAGTAGTACAGAGTACAGAAAAACAGTAGAGATTGAGTTAGGCCTCTGCTACTGGGGTTAGGAGACCCTCAATGAAGTAATTCCAGCCATGTTTAACTAATTTTGCCCCTCACTACAGCAACACTGTCTCTCTATTTCACTCTTTGTCTCGCTCTCTGTCTCACTTTCGCTCCCTCTCTCTTTCTCTTGTTTATTTCCCTCTTTTTCAACCCTCTCCCATATCAATTTTTTTCTTTCTTCACCCACACCACACCCACACACACACACACACACACACACACACACACACACACACACACACACACACACACACACACACACACACAGAGCTTGGAGCGGCTGAGTACTCCTGAGTTGAACAGAGTCTTTCATGTTGGGACAGACAGACAAACAGAGAGAGAGAGCGGCAGTGAGTGACCTCCCAGTATGCATGTGTTTTGTTGTTTGACCTGGCTGAGCCCTGTGCCTTCTCACCCCTCCACCACTTCCTTCAGTCTGCCCAGGTGGCTCTCTATTGTGACCCTGTATGGTTGATCTTTATTGTTGTTTGTGTGCGTGTGTAACCGGTGTGAAATGGCTAGCTAGTTAGCGGGGTGCTCGCTAATAACGTTTCAATCGGTGACGTCACTCGCTCTGAGACCTTGAAGTAGTTGTCGCGGCTTTTGTGAAGCGATAGTAACGGTGCTTCGAGGGTGTCAGTTGTTGATCTGTGAATAGGGTTGAAGCCCAGGTATTGGTGATGAGAGGGACAGAAGCATAACTGTTACATGTGAGCATTTGTGTGTTTGTTTGTGCTAGTGCTCATGTATATGTGTGTGTTTGTGCTTGTATGCGCGTGCCTGCATCTGTGTGTGTTGTGTTGTGATGTGTTGTGGTTGGTCACTAGAGAAGTAGCCCAGTCTATTTGAAACCAGGGCAGTCTCTAGCTGGTTTCCTCAGAATGGCAGGATGTCCATTGAGCTGAGGCAGAAACCACAACCATTCAGAACAACAAACTCTCTCACTGTCTATGTGACAGGAAGTCACAGCCTTAGTATTTATTTTTCTATGTATCACTGTATGTGTATGTGTGAGTGTGTATGTGCAAGAATTGCAAAGATTTGATAATTTTCTATAAAGTGTTATGTGTTTCACTTTGTTTGTGTGACTTACAGTGGCATGTTTATGTTTGCGTGACTTAATGTTAAACTGTCTTTTCTTAAAAAAACATTTAGTTAGGTGACAATTCCAGTATCACAATGTAGTACTTTCAAGGGAGATTGTGCTGGAGTTGACTAAAGTTTGTTTGCTTAACCCCCAAATCACAGCCCAGTGAAACTATGTACAGTGCCTTGCGAAAGTATTCGGCCCCCTTGAACTTTGCGACCTTTTGCCACATTTCAGGCTCCAAACATAAAGATATAAAACTGTATTTTTTTTGTGAAGAATCAACAACAAGTGGGACACAATCAAAAACTGAAAAATTGGGCGTGCAAAATTATTCAGCCCCCTTAAGTTAATACTTTGTAGCGCCACCTTTTGCTGCGATTACAGCTGTAAGTCGCTTGGTGTATGTCTCTATCAGTTTTCACATCGAGAGACTGAAATTTTTTCCCATTCCTCCTTGCAAAACAGCTCGAGCTCAGTGAGGTTAGATGGAGAGCATTTGTGAACAGCAGTTTTCAGTTCTTTCCACAGATTCTCGATTGGATTCAGGTCTGGACTTTGACTTGGCCATTCTAACACCTGGATATGTTTATTTTTGAACCATTCCATTGTAGATTTTGCTTTATGTTTTGGATCATTGTCTTGTTGGAAGACAAATCTCCGTCCCAGTCTCAGGTCTTTTGCAGACTCCATCAGGTTTTCTTCTAGAATGGTCCTGTATTTGGCTCCATCCATCTTCCCATCAATTTTAACCATCTTCCCTGTCCCTGCTGAAGAAAAGATTGTTGTCCTATGGACAGAGTCTCCCACCTCAGCTGTAGATCTCTGCAGTTCATCCAGAGTGATCATGGGCCTCTTGGCTGCATCTCTGATCAGTCTTCTCCTTGTATGAGCTGAAAGTTTAGAGGGACGGCCAGGTCTTGGTAGATTTGCAGTGGTCTGATACTCCTTCCATTTCAATATTATCACTTGCACAGTGCTCCTTGGGATGTTTAAAGCTTGGGAAATCTTTTTGTATCCAAATCCGGCTTTAAACTTCTTCACAACAGTATCTCGGACCTGCCTGGTGTGTTCCTTGTTCTTCATGATGCTCGCTGCGCTTTTAACGGACCTCTGAGACTATCACAGTGCAGGTGCATTTATACGGAGACTTGATTACACACAGGTGGATTGTATTTATCATCATTAGTCATTTAGGTCAACATTGGATCATTCAGAGATCCTCACTGAACTTCTGGAGAGAGTTTGCTGCACTGAAAGTAAAGGGGCTGAATAATTTTGCACGCCCAATTTTTCAGTTTTTGATTTGTTAAAAAAGTTTGAAATATCCAATAAATGTCGTTCCACTTCATGATTGTGTCCCACTTGTTGTTGATTCTTCACAAAAAAATACAGTTTTATATCTTTATGTTTGAAGCCTGAAATGTGGCAAAAGGTCGCAAAGTTCAAGGGGGCCGAATACTTTCGCAAGGCACTGTAGGTGTGAGACAGGAAACCAGAGCAGAGCTAGCATGTTCTTCCATTTTCTGTATGACTTAGAATTATGCATCTCACAGGAGGGAGAGAGGAGCACAGATGGCCAAGTTAATTAATCTGCTTACCTTGGAGAAGTAGCTTACTGCACATCAGCACAGCCATGTAGTGTGCCTTTGTATTAATACTACAAACACACAGAACTTACCCTTTAGGTTGAAAATACACAAAAAGGGCTTAATACATGAATTCTCTCAAATAGAAAACCAAAATGGAAATTATTGTTGATTACTTTGACTATTGTTGTAGGATTATATGGTGTTTGTATGTTTCTAAGCACTTTGCCTTGTGTCCCACAGCTGACCCTCCTGAAGAACCTGACTGTGGCCAATCAGTGGGCTCTGAAGCTTCCAGCTGGCGAATCAGTGCACCACATCATGACCTTTGACCCCATGGACCGGAACTACCTGTACCTCATGACCTCTCACCATGTAAGGCTGTGGGATCCATACTTTTATCCATCAACTAGACTCAGTTAGACTGGTTCATGTTCTCACTGACACTGGCATTGGTTTAGTTTGTTTGTTTGACATAATATGCAGTGGCCATTTTAGCATGTTTAGATGCATGCTAGAAAAGCCACTACACAACACAACACTAAACAATACATTAATTGCACTATAACGGTGACAAACGGTGCCAACAACTGTTAGGGCCTACATAAAGCTGTTCCAACAGCAGAGTCCCAACAGCAGTCCCATCACCTTACCACTGCTACACCTGACTATCAGCAGAGTCCCAACAGCAGTCCCATCACCTTACCACTGCTATACCTGACTATCAGCAGAGTCCCAACAGCAGTCCCATCATACCACTGCTACACCTGACTATCACAGAGTCCCAACAGCAGTCCCATCACCTTACCACTGCTACACCTGACTATCAGCAGAGTCCCAACAGCAGTCCCATCACCTTACCACTGCTATACCTGACTATCAGCAGAGTCCCAACAGCAGTCCCATCACCTTACCACTGCTACACCTGACTATCAGCAGAGCGTTGTCTGACAGTGAAACAGTTTTTTCAGCCTCATTTCCTGCCTTTAAAAAAAACATAGCTGATATGGTTGACTTGCTTAAACAAACGTGGTTTCTATCAACAATTGAGATGTACAAACTATGGCATAAGGGGACGACGAGCGGTTAAGAGGCAATCGGTAATTTCGATTAAGACATTAATGAGCGAGCTAGGACGGATATAGTCAATATAACTATTTGGATTTATGGTGCAATCAAAACAACTGGGAACTCTGAAAAAAACAAGGTCGAATCATGATCTTCAGGCCGGAGCTCTAGAAAGAGGCCCAAGTTCCCAACTTGGATGATTGTTCAAAACAAGCTAGTTTTTTTCTGAGATCCCAGTTGTCTTGAACTCACTGAAGTCTGAGATTTCCCAGTTCAGAGTTTCCAGTTGTTTTTAATGCGGCAGAAGTATTGATGGATTGACAGCAGTGCCAATGTTGGATGTTTATGCTTTTAAGTTTGGAAAAGAGACCCTTAAACCCAGACTTGGACTACACACCCACTCCGCTGAATAGCAGGCTAGTGATTGCTTTACAATGCTTGCAGTTAGCCACTGATTCCTTCCAAACCACCCATTGTTGAATTTGCGATTTCCAACTTGTTGTGTAATGTTTATGTCCAATGGCTGATGAGCACCGATATTTTTTATCTATAATTTCTCTTCATTATTTATATTCATATGGTTTCATAAGGTTTAAAAAGGATTTGCCAGTAGATTGTCGACTTGATTCATGATGATGACAGCTTGTCTAGCTTGCTAGCTATGATTTTGAAAGTATGATGTTGATATGATCAGTCCAATCAAATCTCAATAGATATAACGTGATTTGACGTAATTTTATCTGTGGCCAATGACCTTGAGCCTTCTTGGATGGGCACTTCTAATGTAACTATGGCAGCACCCAAGGGGCTTAAATTTACGAGCTCTCCCTGTAGATTTTGCGGTGACGTAGTGTCCCCATGAGTGACGGAACACTGAGCCAATCACGGCGCAACTAAACAACATTACCAACTCCTACGCTCTGTATGGCTGCTTCACCACCACAGAAAGCACTGAGCTAGGCTGAAACACCTGCATTTTGGAGCTGCCTTACTCAAGAATGCAAAAAAGAGACCATTGTTTGCAAACTGAGATGTGACACATACTAATGCCAAAATAACATGCAAAACGGGCTCTGCCCTACCTGCCCTGAATGACGGATCGCCACTGGACGTATGACATTTGTTTCTTTTTGCATTTTCCTGGTTGTGCGTAATGTGTGGTCATATTTTTTTAAATAAAATATATTATTTAACAGTTATTACAATTCTGTTATATCAGATCCTCAGATAAATCAGTTCCCATCTTTTTAGTGAGACAACACTTTAGAGAGGAGATAGCAGGAGGTTTGACAAACCAAAAAATTATAGATTAGCAACTATGCATAGCTTTGTCTGGCGTTTTATAAGGATGTGTTGCCACCTTGGCAAATGGTGTAGTATGTGAAATAACAGATATAGGTTATGAGTCAACCGTGCACACTGCATGTGGGAGAGTGGCTGCAGCAGAGGAGTGGCTGCAGCAGAGGAGTGGCTGCAGCAGAGGAGTGGCTGCAGCAGAGGAGTGGCTGCAGCAGAGGAGTGGCTGCAGCAGAGGAGTGGCTGCAGCAGAGGAGTGGCTGCAGAAAAGGAGTGACTGCAGCAGAGGAGTGGCTGCAGCAGAGGAGTGACTGCAGCAGAGGAGTGGCTGCAGCAGAGGAGTGGCTGCAGCAGAGGAGTGGCTGCAGCAGAGGAGTGGCTGCAGCAGAGGAGTGGCTGCAGCAGAGGAGTGGCTGCAGCAGAGGAGTGGCTGCAGAAAAGGAGTGACTGCAGCAGAGGAGTGACTGCAGCAGAGGAGTGGCTGCAGCAGAGGAGTGGCTGCAGCAGAGGAGTGACTGCAGCAGAGGAGTGGCTGCAGCAGAGGAGTGGCTGCAGCAGAGGAGTGGCTGCAGCAGAGGAGTGGCTGCAGCAGAGGAGTGGCTGCAGCAAAGGAGTGTTTCTGCAGCAGGAACTGCAACACTGCTCGGTTTTTCACACTCAGCAGTTTCCCGAGCGTATCAAGATTGGTCCACCACCCAAAGGACATGCAGCCAACACTGACACAACTGCGGGAAGCATTGGAGTGCACATGGGCCAACAACTTGTAGAGCCAATGCCCCGTACAACTCAATATTAGGAAGGTGTTCTTAATGTTTGTTATGCTCAGTGTTTTATGTATGGTTTGTTGAGTGTATGTATGTATGGTTCTGTCCACAGCTCCTGAGGGTGAAGGTAGCAGCATGTGGCCAGTACAGATCCTGCAGTGACTGTTTGGGTGCCGGTGACGCCCACTGTGGCTGGTGCACGCTCGAGAGCAGGTATTTACATTTATTGTGAATCTGAATCTTGCCCTGGAGGCAGAACTGAGGGATTTCTGAGGGATTTCCGCTAGATGGGCCAGCTGCAAAGTCAAAATTCATGAAAACTTTTTTGTCTTACTTTAAGGTTAGGGTTAGGCATTAGGGTTAGCAGTGTGGTTAAGGTTAGTTTTAAGGTTAGGGTTAGGTTTAAAATGATGATATGATGACTTTGTGGTTGTGCTAGCTAGTGACCAGATTCATGGTGAACCTTTGTTAGGGCCACGGCCACCCGTGTAAAGTTTTAAGGTAATTGCTGTGAAAGGAGTGAGAGTATACTATGATAAATATGCCTCTGTCAGTGATGTGGGTCTCTCTCTCTCTCTCTCTCTCTCTCTCTCTCTCTCTCTCTCTCTCTCTCTCTCTCTCTCTCTCTCTCTCTCTCTCTCTCTCTCTCTCTCTCTCTCTCTCCCCTGAGGGCTATGTTGGTTATGGCTGGGTATAAAAGCAGATCAACAGATGAGAAAGGGGGTTAGTTATGTGCTGGGCTGACATGGCCAGGGAGCACCGAGAGCGGGAGAGAATGGGTATGAGGGAGAGAGAGAAACTGGGGACTAGAGAGAGACCGGGAATGAGAGAGAGAAAGAGAGGACTGTTTGAGGACTGAGGAGAGATTTGAGGACTGAGCAGAGAGACAACAACACAGAGACAGACTAACCGCATCTGTCCATCTCTCATCTCCCTCTCGCCTCTCTTTATTTATCTTATATTTATCCCTTTCTCCCTGTCTGTTATTACTTTTTTATTTGGTAACTGTTAGTTAATGTTTTCTTCTACACTCTTATTCTCATGTCTCTCTTTAATCTGGTCATCCTTCTCTCTTTGTGTTCTCTTCTCCTCTCTTTGCTCTCTCTATCTATCTCTATCTCTCCCTCCCTCTCTCGCTCTCTCTCTCTCTCCCCCCTCTCCCTCTCTCTCTCTCTCTCTCCCTCTCTCTCTCTGCCTCTCTCACTCTACCTCTACAAAGGCGTGTTGATTGTGATGATGGTGGTGGGAGGGAAAGCGCACACTGGCTCCTTTGAGAAGAAAATGTCAAGTGTGTATTTATGCGCATATCAGTGTGACGTGTGTGTGTGAGTCTGGAGCACTGATGTCATCAGCGTGTGTATGGTGGTGTGTTTGGGAGGTCACCCTGGGCTGCTACTGGTGGTAGGGCTCGAGCAAATGGGGCTGTTATCAGGGCATCAGGGGTTGGTGTCTGTGGGTGGATGGGTCCTCTCTGTCACCTCTCTGACACTCACACTCAAACATAATGGGTGCTGAAGGATTATCTCATCATTGGAGAATCTGCCCGTGTGTGTGTGTGTGTGTGTGTGTGTGTGTGTGTGTGTGTGTGCGTGCGTGCGTGCATGCGCGTGTGTGTCAGGACTGTCTCTATGCCTTTGTATCTCTCTGTATGTGTATGTGTTATAGAAGGCATATGTGTTATTCTGCCTGTCAGTGTGTGTGTTGTGTCTCCTGTGTGTCTCTGTGAGTGTTGTGTTTTGTTTCCTGTGTGTCTCTGTGAGTGTTGTTTTTTATCCCCTGTGTGTCTCTGTGAGTGTGTGTTTTGTCTCCTGTGTGTCTCTGTCAGTGTTGTGTTTTGTCTCCTGTGTGTCTCTGTGAGTGTTGTTTTGTGTCCTGTGTGTCTCTGTGAGCGTGTGTTTTGTCTTCTCTGTGTCTCTGTGAGTGTGTTTAAATGTACAGTACCAGTCAAAAGTTTGGACACACCTACTCATTCAAGGGTTTTTCTTTATTTTTACTATTTTCTACATTATGGAATAATAGTGAAGACATCAAAACCATGAAGTAACACATATGGAATCATGTAGTAACCAAAAAACTGTTAAACAAATCAAAATATATTTTATATTTGACATTCTTCAAAGTAGCCACCATTTGCATTGCTGACAGATTTGCACACTTCATGAGGTAGTCACCTGGAATGCTTTTCCAACCGTCTTGAAGGAGATCCCACACATGCTGAGCACTTGTTGGCTGCTTTTCCTTTACTCTGTGGTCCCACTTGAAGAAACGTTAAAAGTTCTTGAAATGTTCCAGTTTGACTGAACTTCATGTCTTAAAGTAATGATTAACTGTTGTTTCTCTTTGCTTTTTTGAGCTGTTCTTCCCATAATATGAACTTGGTCTTTTACCAAATAGGGCTATCTTCTGTATACCACCCCTACCCTACTGATTGGTTCAAATGTATTAAGAAGGAAAGAAATTCAATAAATTAACTTTTAACAAGGCACTCCTGTTAATTGAAATGCATTCCAGGTGACTACCTCATGAAGCTGGTTGAGAGAATGCCAAGAGTGTGCAAGGGGTGGCTACTTTGAAGAATCTCAAATATAAAATATATTTTGATTTTTGTAACACTTTTTTGCTTACTACATGATTCCATTTGTGTTATTTCATAGTTTTGATGTCTTCACTATTATTCTACAATGTAGAAAATAGTAAAAATAAAGAAAAAAGCTTGAATGAGTAGGTGTGCCCAAACCGTTGACTGGTACTGTATGTGTGCATGTGTGTATTAGTGTCTGTATCTGTGTATTTGACAGTATATTTATTGTATTTTTAGGGTGTGTTGTCTGTGAGTGTGTTCATAGCTGTCTGTCTGTGATCGTGTCTGTATCTCTCTGTCTCCGTGTATGTCTTTATCTGTCTGTCTGTGTATGGGTCTCTCTATATCTGTCTGTGTGTGGGTCTCTCTGTATATCTGTCTATGTGTGGGGCTCTCTGTATATCTGTCTGTCTGTGGGTCTCTGTATACAGTGGGGCAAAAAATTATTTATTCAGCCACCAATTGTGCAAGTTCTCCCACTTAAAAAGATGAGAGAGGCCTGTAATTTTCATCATAGGTACACTTCAACTATGACAGACAAAATGAGAAAAAAAATCCAGATAATCACATTGTAGGATTTGTAATGAATTTATTTGCAAGTTATGGTGGAAAATAAGTATTTGGTCACCTACAAACAAGCAAGATTTCTGGCTCTCACAGACCTGTAACGTCTTCTTTAAGAGGCTCCTCTGTCCTCCACTCGTTACCTGTATTAATGGCTCCTGTTTGAACTTGTTATCAGTATAAAAGACACCTGTCCACAACCTCAAACAGTCACACTCCAAACTCCACTATGGCCAAGACCAAAGAGCTGTCAAAGGACACCAGAAACAAAATTGTAGACCTGCACCAGGCTGGGAAGACTGAAACTGCAATAGGTAAGCAGCTTGGTTTGAAGAAATCAACTGTGGGAGCAATTATTAGGAAATGGAAGACATACAAGACCACTGATAATCTCCCTCGATCTGGGGCTCCACGCAAGATCTCACCCCGTGGGGTCAAAATGATCACAAGAACGGTGAGCAAAAATCCCAGAACCACACGGGGGTCCTAGTGAATGACCTGCAGAGAGCTGGGACCAAAGTAACAAAGCCTACCATCAGTAACACACTACGCCGCCAGGGACTCAAATCCTGCAGTGCCAGACGTGTCGTCCTGCTTAAGACAGTACATGTCCAGGCCCGTCTGAAGTTTGCTAGAGAGCATTTGGATGATCCAGAAGAAGATTGGGAGAATGTCATATGGTCAGATGAAAGCAAAATATAACTTTTTGGTAAAAACTCAACTCGTCGTGTTTGGAGAACAAAGAATGCTGAGTTGCATCCAAAGAACACCATACCTACTGTGAAGCATGGGGTGGAAACATCATGCTTTGGGGCTGTTTTTCTGCAAAGGGACCAGGACGACTGATCCGTGTAAAGGAAAGAATGAATGAGGCCATGTATCGAGAGATTTTGAGTGAAAACCTCCTTCCATCAGCAAGGGCATTGAAGATGAAACGTGGCTGGGTATTTCAGCATGACAATGATCCCAAACACACCGCCTGGGCAACGAAGGAGTGGCTTCGTAAGAAGCATTTCAAGGTCATGGAGTGGCCTAGCCAGTCTCCAGATCTCAACCCCATAGAAAATCTTTGGAGGGAGTTGATAGTCCGTGTTGCCCAGCAACAGCCCCAAAACATCACTGCTCTAGAGGAGATCTGCATGGAGGAATGGGCCAAAATACCAGCAACAGTGTGTGAAAACCTTGTGAAGACTTACAGAAAACATTTGACCTCTGTCATTGCCAACAAAGGGTATATAACAAAGTATTGAGATAAACTTTTGTTATTGACCAAATACTTATTTTCCACCATAATTTGCAAATAAATTCATTAAAAATCCTACAATGTGATTTTCTGGAAAAAAAATTCTCATTTTGTCTGTTATAGTTGAAGTGTACCTATGATGAAAATTACAGGCCTCTCTCATCTTTTTAAGTGGGAGAACTTGCAAAATTGGTGGCTGACTAAATACTTTTTTGCCCCACTGTATATGTCTGTGTGTGGGTCTCTCTGTATATCTGTCTGTGTGTGGGTCTTTCTGTATCTGTCTGTCTGTATGGGTCTCTCTGTATATCTGTCTGTGTGTGGATCTCTCTGTATATCTGTCTATGTTTGGGTCTCTCTGTATATCTGTCTATTTGTGGGTCTCTGTATATCTGTGTGTATGGGTCTCTCTGTATATCTGTCTGTGTATGGGTCTCTTTTTATATCTGTCTGTGGGTGGGTCTCTCTGTATATCTGTCTGTGTGTGGGTCTCTCTGTATATCTGTCTGTGTGTGGATCTCTCTGTATATCTGTCTCAGCATGGGTCTCTCTGTATATCTGTCTGTGTGTGGGTGTGAGAGAGATCTATGTTTTAAGATGTTTAATATTCTTCTCATCAACACGCATCTTCCTTATCACCTCCCAGACATATCTAGTGAGGAATGAGCTTCTCCTCTCAACTCATATTTTAGCAGGTTTTGTTAACTCTGTTTTTCTTAAGGAGCTGTGTGTTATCTTTTAAAACCTGCATGCTTTTGACAGGTGATGAGTAATACTGCTGCTAGTGTGTGTGTGTGTGTGTGTGTGTTTGAGAGAGGGAGGGAAGGAGTTGTTTATGTATCAGTATATGAGTGTGTTAGAGTTGACAGAGAAGTTGTGAATGGATTTTAGAATCAATTTCAAACAGTAATATATACCACACTTTTCCTGAGCAGCCCCGGGCATGAAGGTTTCCTCTTAAGGAAGGGAAGTAAGAAAAGTCCATTCTGATGCCTCACTGGTTTCGACAGAGGGAAACAACTCACTGGTCACTTAGTTACTGTCTGACTTTCCTGGTCAGCATCATAGCTTGTCAGTGTACATACTGTACATGTGTGTAAAATAAGTGTGCGTGAGCAAGAGGGCGGATGTGTGTATACATATAAATGTACTTCTTTGTGTTTGTGGGTATGTAAGGGGTTTTATGTGGGATTGCAGATACATTCTATTCTATTCCTAGAAGAGCTGCTAACCTCATGGCTCATCCTGGTCCCTCAGCGACAGTAGGGGACTGAAATCTGGACATTCACTCACGCATGCAGTGAAACACACACACACGCAAACATACACACAAACAGGCACATTTACATGCATCCACACGTCTGCACACTCACTCGTTTGCGCATACCTATTTTAGAACATACTTGTTAAAGTGTCAAAGGAAAGTATGGGTGCTAAAGTCATTACATGGTGATTATCACTTCAAACTGCTGTTTTATTGTCTGTGGTTGCTCTAGTCCACTTTATCTATACTTTAAGTTTGTTGTGTTCTTGCTCTGCTCTATTCTGCACTGCAGGAGTACTAGCTGTCCTTGTTATTAGTCAAACAGTAGTCATAATATGAGCCTACCTTGCCTGATCGCTCCCACTTTCTCACAGTCTGTCTCTCATACGCACAGATAGACACAGAAGTACACACACACATATGAATAAATAAAGACTTGGCCTGGTAGCTTCTTAATTAGATCAACTGGCCCCTGATCTGGGTGCTGGGGGGGCAGGTTGTCATGGGAACATGAGTATGTGTGTTGTGTGTGCTGAACTGACTGATAGTCCAGAACTGTCATGTGACACAATGAGATGATGAGAATCTGATACTCTGTGTGCAACAGACCAGAACACTGACTGGAGAGCAGATGAAGTGGGAAAACTGAGTAAACAACGTTTGCAATGTGGAGCTTTATTGTTATTATGTCCACAGAGGAGCTCATTTGAGAAGTACTGCTAGACTGTAGTCTGGCTATGAATGGCTTTCACTATACGATATCTCACTGTCTTTCTTCCCATAGGGAGATTATAAACATAAATGTTCAGGGAAGTTGGCTTCAATTCATAATTCTTTACCAATGTGCTCACTATATGCCCTGTGTGCAGGTGTTCCATCCAGAGGGAGTGTTCCGGGGGGCTGATGGTGCGCTCCTGGATCGGAATGGGTGAGGGTCCCCAGCAGTGCCCCTCCATGACCCTCACCCCCCAAGAGATCAGCCTCTCCGCTGACATCAAGGTACCAGACATTACATAATAACTGGTTTTCCTATGTCCTACATCAGTACGTTTATCAGTTCAAACAGAAACTTTAGCAAATATTGTGAAGTTTCAAGTCAAATCATGTGCCAAATACAACAGCACCTTACAGTGAAATGCTTACTTAAAGGCTCTAACCAATAGTGCGAAAAGTGTGTGTGTGTGTGTGTGTGTGTGTGTGTGTGTGTGTGTGTGTGTGTGTGTGTGTGTGTGTGGGTGTGGGTGTGTGGGTGGGTAAGTAAAGAAATAAAACAACAGTAAAAAGACATTTGAAAATTACAGTAGCAAGGCTATATACAGATACCGGTTTGTCAGGCTTATTGAGGTAGTATGTAGGTATGGTTAAAACTTCTTATGGCTGTGCGGCAGTATTGAGTAGCTTGGATGAGTAAGGTGCCCAGAGTAAACTGCCTACAACTCAGGTCCAGAAGCTAAGATATGCATATTATTAGTAGATTTGGATAGAAAACACTCTGAAGTTTCTAAAACAGTTTGAATGATGTCTGTGAGTATAACAGAACTCATATGGCAGGCAAAAAAACGAGAAAGAATCCAACCAGGAAGTGGGAAATCCGAGGTTTGTAGTTTTTCAACTCTTTGCCTATCCAAGATACAGTATAAATTTGGTCCGATTGCACTTTCTAAGGCTTCCACTAGATGTCAACAGTCTTTAGAATGTTGTTTGATGCTTCTACTGTGATGGAGGGGGGAATGAGAGCTGATTGAGTAACAGGTCTGGCAGAGTGCCATGAGCTCATTCATGAGCTCATTCGCTCCCGTGAGAGGTAGCTGCGTTCCATTGCATTTCTAAAGACAAAGGAATTCTCCGGTTGAAACATTATTGAAGATTTATGTTAAAAACATCCTAAAGATTGATTCTATACATCGTTTGACATTTTTCTATGAACTGTAATGGACTTTTTTTACTTTTCGTCTGACCTGCGCGTTGTGAATTTGGATTTGTGAACTCAAGGCGCGAACAAAAAGGAGGTATTTGGACATAAATTATGGACTTTATGGATTCCTGGGAGTGCATTCTGATGAAGATCATCAAAGGTAAGTGAATATTTATAACGCTATTTCTGACTTTTACTGACTCCACAAAATGGCGGATATCTGTATGGCTTGTTTTTGTGTCTGAGCGCCATACTCAGATTATTGCATAGTGTGATTTTTCGGTAAAGCTTTTTTGAAATCTGACACTGCGGTTGCATTAAGGAGAAGTTTATCTAAAGTTCCCCGCATAACACTTGTATTTTCATCAACATTTATGATGAGTATTTCTGTAAATTGATGTGGATCTCTGCAAAATCACAGGATGTTTTGGAAGCAAAACATTACTGAACGTAACGCGCCAATGTAAACTGAGATTTTTGGATATAAATATGAACTTTATCAAACAAAACATACATGTATTGTGTAACTTGAAGTCCTATGAGTGTCATCTGATGAAGATCATCAAAGGTTAGTGATTAATTTGACCTCTATTTCTGCTTTTTGTGACTCTCTTTGGCTGGAAAAATGGCTGTGTTTTTCTGTGACTAGATACTGACCTAACATAATCGTTTGGTGTGCTTTCTTCGTAAAGCCTCTTTGAAATCGGACACTGTGGTGGAATTAACAACACGTTTATCTTTAAAATGGTGTAAAATACTTGTATGTTTGAGGAATTTTAATTATGAGATTTCTGTTGTTTTGAATTTGGCGCCCTGCACTTTCACTGGCTGTTGTCATATCGATCCCGTTAGATGGATCTAACGGATCTCTCCAGAAGTTTTAAAGTAACTATGCATATATGATGAACGGAGAGTAGCAGTAGTGTAAAATCATTATTATTATAGTATTGAGTTGTGAAGTTATCATTCTTCTCAGTTGTACGTACACTAGGTACATTATCAGGCTCACACACAGCACTGTGTTGGGTATGTAAGTCAGGTAGGCTGTAATAGGTCCAGCAGTTGTCCAATTCACAGTCATCACTCAGGGCCACAAGAGCTAGGCCCCCTGCCGTCTCTCCAAACAGGAAACAGCAGGCAGGAAAGAGGAAGTAAGAGCCACAGCCAGGAAGAGATCAATTCCAAAGACAATAGAGTGCAGTTCAGTGTAGCATGTTACCATAACGTCAGTGGCCTCTCCAACTACTGTATCTATAGCTATGTCATCTTCCTCTCCATCTCTATCCCCTTCTCCCCCTCTTCCCCCTATTCTACCTCTTCTCCCCCTCTTCCACCTCTTGTCCCCCTCTTCCCCCTCTGTTTTTCTCGCACATATTGAAATAGATCAGTGAGATTTACGGGCAATGCAGTCCTGCTATATGACACTGTGTTGTTCCCCAGTGTTATGTCTCTCATGTCTCTTCTCACGTAACAGTATATTTGGATGCAAGTTTATTGTGCCATCTGTCATTTGGAGACAATGTTTTCTCTCTCTCGTCCCCTCTCTCCTTCCCTTCATCCCCCTCACCCTTCCTTCTCTCCAACAGGATGTGGGGATTCTGATAAACGGTAGTGTCCCTGACCTGGTTGGTTCCCGGGTAGAATGTGACTACGGATTGGGCGTTGCCACCGTTGCCACTGTGCACCTGGACTACGGCCCCGCCCAGATTCAGACCTGCCCCCTCCTGCCCCGGGAGAGGTATCCCCACATCCCCCCTGGCAGAGGTAAGGGTTACATGTACTGGTAGAACCCTAGTTGGATTTCATCCAGTGACATCACCCCTGATCCTGAGATATGCCGAATATGTCTCCATGTTATATGTTGTTGTGACAGATCACCTGATGGTTCCTGTGGCGATTAAGGTGAATGGCACGTCTGTGGTTTCTGGGACCTTCCTCATCTATGATTGCGAGAGGACAGGAGCGATAAACCCCAAGATTGCGTGAGTGTTTCAAATCTATGAGTCATCCTGGGTTTCTTTTAGATTTGTTCCACCATCTCACTGTGTTATCCACTAACACTTACCAAACCTTCCTAAGTTAAACCCAGTTACAATGAACACACACACACAAGGCCCAAAGCCCTGTCACTCGCATGAAGAAAAGAAGGAAATACAGGGTGCCTTGTGAGAATTCATTGGCGAGTGGGTAACCCGCCTCTACCATCCATTCCATTAGCCAACGTGCAATCACTGTGGAATAAACTGGATGAGCTCCGTTCAAGACTATCCTACCAACGGGACAATAAAAACTGTAATATCTTATGCTTCACCGAGTTGTGGATGAATGGCGACACAGATAATATACAGTTGGCTAGGTTTTCCGTGCATCGGCAGGACAGAACAGCTACGTCCGGTAAGACGAGGAGTGGGGGTGTGTGTCTGTTTGTCAATAACAGCTGGTGCGCAATGTCTAATATTAAGGTAGTCTCGAGCTATTGCCCGCCTGAGGTACTGTAGAGGTACCTCATGATATGCTGTAAACCACACTATCTACCAAGAGAGTTTTCATCTATATTTTTCGTAGCCATAAATTTACCCTCACAAACCGACGCTGGCACTAAGACTGTACTCAGTGAGCTGTATAAGGCCATAAGCAAACAAGAAAATGCTCATCCAGAAGCGGTGCTCCTAGTAGCCAGGGACTTTAATGCAGACAAACTTAAATCTGTTTTACCTCATTTCTACCAGCATATCACATATGCAACAAGAGGAAAAAAACTCTAGACCACCTTTACTCCACACACAGAGACGCATACAAAGCTATCCCTTGCCCTCCATTTGGAAACTCTGACCATAATTATATCCTCCTGATTCCTGCTTACAAGCAAAAACTAAAGCAAAAAATACCAGTGACTCGCTCAATATGGAAGTGGTCAGATGGCACGGATGCTATGCTACAGGATTGTTTTGCTAGCACAGACTGGAATATGTTCCGGGATTCATCGAATGAGGCATTGAGGAGTATACCACCTCAGTCACCTGCTTCATCAATAAGTGCATGAATTACGTCGTCCCACAAGGACTGTACGTACATATCCCAACCATAAGCCGTGGATTACAGGTTAGAGCTGCCGTTTTCAAGGAGCGGGACACTAATCCGCCACTTGTAATAAATCCCGCTATGCCCTCAGACGAACCATCAAACAGGCAAAGTGTCAATACAAAAAGTATTGGATGTGGCAGGACTTGTAAACTATTACGTACTACAAAGGGAAACCCAGCCGCGAGCTGCCCAGTGACGTGAGCCTACCAGATGGGCTAAATACCTTCTATGCTCACTTCGAGGCAAGAAGCATGCATGAAAGCATCAGCTGTTCTGGACAACTGTGTGATCACGCTCGCTGTAGCCAAGACCTGTGAGCAAGACCTTTAAACAGGTCAAAAAGTCTCACTTTTCCCCTACCTACATATACAAATTATTGTTGTAAGCATAGCTGGATCATAAGTGTGAGATTTGAGGCACTCAAACAGCCCCGTCCTTGAGCAGAGTTCTCTGCCAAGTCCCTAGCATCACTCAAATTTCGCCAAATGTAATCTATAGTCTCAATGGCATTCTCATCGCACATAGAGCAACAATCAGAATGTGCGGCAGAGCTATAGAAACCAGTATCGGTGTCACTGTGGGGAGCTGTGCTGTTTATATTTGTGTTGTACTATATGTTGTTGGTTGGCTGTACAGTATCTCTCATGTTGTATGTTGCCTAGCAACATTTGTTTATTGGGATTAAATATAGTTTATTGAATTGAATAGTTTACCCTCTGTACTCAGTGAGGGTGATGTTGGTTAAATGTTATTCTATGTCTATTAGCATAGTTTAAATTCAGCCTGGTTGAGGCTTTATGTGGAATGTGAAATTAATATACTGTGGAAGCAAAAGTAAGGAAATTGTAAGTAGGAGCTTTGGTTGGTTCTGTTGATGTTTTTTCATGTGGAGGCTGTGGCCTGTATGGTCTGTCGTGACTGCTGACCACAGAGGCAAAATAAGGAGGAAACTGAGCTACACTTCCTAACCTCCTGCCAAATGTATGACCATATTAAAGACACATATTTCCCTCAGATTACACAGACCCTCAAAGAATTCACAAAAGAAATCCAATTTTGAACAACTCCCATATCGATTGGGTGAAATACCACAGTCTGCCATCAAAGCAGCAAGACCTGTTGCCACAAGAAAAGGGCAACCAGTGAAGAACAAACACCACTGTAAATACATCCCATATTTACATTTATTTATTTTCCCTTTTCTACTTTAACAATTTTCACATCGTTATAACACTGTACATGGAGTGCATTCCGAAAGCATTCAGACCCTTTGACTTTTCCCACATTTTGTTACATTACAACCTTGTTTTAAAATTGATTAAATAAAAATAAAACTCCTCATCAATATACACACAATACCCCATAATGACAAAACTAAAAGAGGTTTATTGAAATTTTTGCAAATGTATTAAAAAAATAAAACAGAAATAACTTATAAGTATTCAGACCCTTTGCTATGAGACTTGAATTTGAGCTCAGGTGCATCCTGTTTCCATTGATCATCCTTGAGATGTTTCTACAACTTGGTTGCAGTCCACTTGTGGTAAATTCAATTGATTGGACATGATTTGGAAAGGCACACATCTGTCTATATAAGGTCCCACAGTTGACAGTGTATGTCAGAGCATAAACCAATCCATGAGGTGGAAGGAATCGTCCGTAGAGCTCCGAGACAGGATTGTGTCCTGGCACAGATCTGGGGAAGGGTACCAAAACATTTCTGCAGCATTGAACGTCCCCAAGAACACTCCCTCATTATTAAATGGAAGAAGTTTGGGACCACCAAGACACTTCCTAGAGCTGGCCTCCTGGCCAAACTGAGCAATCGGGGGAGAAGGGCGGCAAGGTACCCTAGTGGACTAGTAACCGGAAGGTTGCAAGTTCAAACCCCCGAGCTGACAAGGTACAAATCTGTCATTCTGCCCCTTAACAGGCAGTTAACCCACTGTTCCTAGGCCGTCATTGAAAATAAGAATTTGTTCTTAACTGACTTGCCTAGTTAAATAAAGGTAAAATAAAAAAATAAAAATAAAGGGCCTTGGTCAGGGAGGTGACCAAGAATCTGATAGTCACTCTGACAGAGCTCCAGAGAAGGACAACCATCTCTGCAGCACTCCACCAATCAGGCCTTTATGGTAGAGTGGCCAGATGTAAGCCACTCCTCAGTAAAAGGAACATGACAGCCTGCTTGGAGTTTGCCAAGAGGCACCTAAGGACTCTCAGACTATGAGAAACAAGATTCTCTGTTTTGATGAAACCAAGATTGAAGTCTTTGGCCTGAATGCCAAGCATCACGTCTGGAGGAAACCTGGCACCATCTCTACGGTGAAGCACAGTGGTGGCAGCGTCATGCTGTGGGGATGTTTTTCAGCGGCAGGGGCTGGGAGACTGGTCAGGATCAAGGGAAAAATGAACAGAGCAAAGTACAGAGAGATCCTTAATGAAAACCTACTCCAGAGCGCTCAGGACCTCAGACTGAGGCGAAGGTTTACCTTCCAACAGGACAATGATCCTAAGCACACAGCCAAGACAACGCAGGCTTCGGATCAAGTCTCCGAATGTCCTTGAGTGGCCCAGCCAGAGCCCGGACTTAAACCTGATTGAACATCTCTGGAGACACCTGAAAATAGCTGTGCAGCGACGCTCCCCATCCAACCTGACAGAGATTGAAAGGATCTGCAGGGAAGAATGGAAGAAACTCCCCAAATACAGGTGTGCCAAGCTTGTAGCATCATACCCAAGAAGATTCAAGGCTGTGATCCCTGCCAAATGTGCTTCAATAAAGTACTGAGTAAGTGATTTGAATACAAATGGGATATTTCCGTTTTCTAAAAACCTGGTTTTGCTTTGTCGTTATGAGTTATTGCGTGTAGATTTTAGAATAAGGCTGTAATGTAACAAAATGTGGAAAAATGTCAAGGGGTCTGAATACATTCCAAATGCACTATAGCCATAATATGACATTTTAAATGTATTTTTTCATATGAAACTTTTGTGAATGTAATGTTTACTGTTATTTTTTTATTATTGATTTCACTTTTGTTAATTATCTATTTCACTTACTTTGGCAGTAAACATATGTTTCCCATGCCAATAAAGCCCTTTGAATTGAAATGAGAGAGAGAGGCTTCTCTGTTCTGGAGGACAGCCAGCTGGTTTCCTATTTGCGTATTTGACCATGTTTCGGGATCTGCCTTATCTCATGAGCAGATCTCTGGATCAGTGTGTTTGTGTGTGTGTGCATGTGTGCGCATGTGTGTGTAAATGCTGATCAGATCTGTTAACTATTTGGATGTGTCCCTCTTGCACACTTATCATAGCGCTTTGGAGGTGTGAAAGTAGACTTGAGTATAATATACAGTATGTGTTTACCTATAAATGACTGTATATGTGTATGCATTCAGAGGCTAACTTAGGGTTTGTTAATTTGTCTCACTTGTCAAATTGGTTTAGTGGTGTGAAAATGGACTTGTGTGTGTGTGTGTATACATGTGTGTGTAAGTAGGTGAATATGTGTGTGTGTTCTTTTATGCCTCTGAGGTCCACAGTGGGGTCTGATAGTGTGAAGTATTTCTGAAGGTGATAATGCCCTAAGTGCCATTCTCACATGAAGAGCACAGGGCTGCTAAATGAAGACTGCAGATTAGATTAGACTCTATCCACATTTAATCACTTCAAGCTGTGGGATCCTGAGTGGTGCAGTGGTCTAAGGCACTGCATCGCAGTGCTAAAGGCGTCACTACAGACCCGAGTTCGATCCTGGGCTCTATCACAACCCTGGGAGTCCCATAGGGAGTCCCATAGGCTGCCCCAGCGTCGTCCGGGTTAGGGGAAGGTTTGGCTGTGGTAGGCCATTATTGTAAATAAGAATTTGTTCTTAACTGATTTGCCTAGTTAAATAAAGGTTAAATAAAATAAATAAAAGTTGCTCTCTCTCTTAACTCCAGAAAGACTGAGAGAGGCTCTCTGTGTCCACTAGAATTTCACCATAACACTGTAACCGGATACGGGCTTATTTCAAACTGCGTTTGGACTGAAGCCTGGTTATGTGGGTCTTGCATCTGTTTTGAAATGGTACTGTGTGTGTTTGTATTCAGAATGGTGTGTGTGTATGTGTGTGTTGAGAGTGCTCTTTCACAGCCGGGTCGATGTGGTTTCTAGGTGAGACGCTAATGGGGAGCATTCCTCTCAGACCAAACGTCTCTCTCTCTCTCTCTCTTTCTCTTTCTCTCTTTACACACTCCCCACTTTCTATCTTTTCACTCTCTCACACACTTTCCCCCTTTTTTTCACCCTTTGTCTCCCTCCTTCTCACTATCCCTCTGTGTCTCTCAGTCCTCCCTCTGCCCCCTTCCCCATTTAATAACATCTATTCTCGCGTTCTCCTTGACAGAGACATGATTGAGAGTGTGTGTTTAACCACAGTGCTCACTGAGAGGCCCTGAGAGTAAAAGCTCACCTGTGTGTTCAGTGTGTGTGGTATGTTCATTCCGTGTGTGAGGGTCAGGGGTGGGGGGTTCAGGATGGCTCTATAGGACAAGCAAGAAAGGACAAGAAGCTAGAAAGAGTGTTTGTGTGTGGGTGTGTTGTGTGTGTTTCTGTGTGTTTGTGAATGAGACATTTACTGAAAAATAAATCAATAAATAAGAGTCCCTGGAGTGGGTTGTCTGCTTCTAATCACCCCCACCCCACCAGAATACTCACTAGGCTTGGGCCGCATCCAGATTGTCATACCAGGATATTCGGTAATACCTGCTCTGAACACAAGAGGTGCTATATTCAAACCCCACTGAGCCTCTGTAATCTTAAGGTTATAAATGATAGCAAGTACATGTAAAATTCCATAGAGAATGCTAACTAAATGCTAACAAGCACATTGCAAACACTTTATACAGTCTCTGACCTAAACTATTTGCAGGACTGAAATCCCAGCTCATAAAGTTATACAAGTAACTCAAAAATGCTACTCACAGTTTTCTGCACACACAAAACAAATATTAGACAGCAAGGCTCTTGATCCAGGAGGGGATTCTCTGCTGCTACCAAGCGAAGCTTGATTTTGGAAGAAGCTAACCACTTAGCTAGATAGCTAACTAGCTACTAAATTAGAAAACCAAATGCACAACTGCGGAGCATTTAGCACATTTTATACAGTTAACATAATAGTTATAAGATATCTAGCTGGCAAACATTTAGTTTTGAATTCCATACTGTAACTAAATCCCCTGGCTTGTGCTGCACATCAGTGAGTGATTCACAAGGCTCCGGTCTCTCGTCGTTGTGTGCTTGTAAACAATGAAAAATGATGTGACAGGTGAAATTAAGAAAGCAATCTTCTTTATCTCCTAACATATTGCACAAATTGGTTTAAGGTCTTTGCAAAAAAGTAGCTACAAATATTCAGATGTAGAAAAAACTCAAAAGAAATAGTTTCAACGGTATTGACGGTATTAAAAAACATCTTGTGGCTATTTCCAAATATCCCGGTATACAGTATATACGGCTTACCGCCCAAGTCTAACACAGACACACCACTCCACGTTCCTGCAAACCCCTCCATCTCTCCAATCTTAATCGGCAAGCTGCACCCCTTCTCCCATGGTTGTATGGTTGTATGGAGACAGACAGGGAATCACTGGAGGGGCTGTCACTCCAGGTGTTGGAACATCTGTCTTCCACCCGCAGGCAATAGAGACACACACAGTGGAGGTGTTCCAATTTGGGCTGCTATCTGGGAAGACACACACACAAACACGCACAAAATCACACACACAGTACACACATACACACACTCGCAATCACGTACACATGCACGCACGCATGCACGCACACACACACATAGAGCTCCCTCCGGGATTCCTGACTACGTAGGTCCTAATGAATAGTGGAGCTCTCTGTTTAGTATCTTCTCTCTGTGCCAGTGTAACCATGTTCGACCTTGCATGTTGCTTCGTCCACTGATTTGTCCACTGGGTTTGTTTGAGTGTTTACTACAGGCTCCAGGTCTCATCTGTGTGTGTTTGGCCCGTGTCAGATGGTCTAATTGTTATCTATGTGTGTTGTCCTGTGTTTCAGGTGTATCAGCTGTCTAAGCACCAGGTGGAGATGTTACTGGGACCAAAACAGCCACTCTTGCCTCTCCACTAAAGACGACTCCAAACCCAGCCTGCTAGAGGTGAGTTACCCCTCTGTGTTAAACAACTCCAATCAGACATACTGGTTAGATTAGAAGTAGCAATAATAAGCATGGATCAGTTCCTCACTAGTCCTGACCTTAAAGGGGCAGTCCGCAGTTGAAACAATAACAAAACGGCATCCCGCCATTGTTTAAGTAAAACGATGAACTGTGGGACTGAAGAAATGTAACCACTCTCAAATGCATAAACAAAGCTGTGGATACAAGTCTGACCATCCATGATGTCAACATTACAGTTTTAATCATGTGTTGATACAGTGTTTGTTTGCATATCGGGTTTGGCCAGTGTAGGCCGTCATTGTAAGTAAGAATTTGTTCTTAACTGACTTGCCTAGTCAAATAAAGGTTCAATGAAAATACTTTGTTTACAAACATTGAGGTTAAACAAGCTTATATTTTGGGTTCTGATGGGGTACAACAGTTGAACTAAGCGAGGCATTTCTAAGTTATATTCTTCAAGAATCAATGGGTACATATCATTCATTTATAAGTCCAAAACTAGATGTAAACATTAGAGGGGAAGACTTCAACTAAACCCTAGATCAGTGGCAACCAATCACAAGCTCCTATGATGATCTCAGTCCATTCTCATTTGGCCTTGT
Source organism: Oncorhynchus tshawytscha (assembly GCF_018296145.1). Taxonomy (NCBI): domain Eukaryota; kingdom Metazoa; phylum Chordata; class Actinopteri; order Salmoniformes; family Salmonidae; genus Oncorhynchus; species Oncorhynchus tshawytscha. Next base: position 27,841,278 of record NC_056450.1, on the reverse strand, counting down.
AACAGCCCAGCAAGTCATGTGGTCATACCAGGTCAAAGCTATCTTACTGTTGTCAGCCATTTTTAAAACAGCCCATAAAACCTCGGGAGACATGGTTAACGTACTCCCAACAAGATAATGGGCCATGTTAAAGCCTCTCTGACCTTTCCAAAACTCTCTCTCCCAGTTCTTCATCGTGGTGGCTTTTGATAGGCCCACTGGAGCCAGTGTGTTGAAGAATGGGTTCACTGTTTCACAGTTTTTCCTGTCTTATGTACAATGCTGTATAAAGTTGCCATGGTGTCCAGTTAGTGTGTACTGTGCCCGAGTGTGCTTTTATCAGAAAATGAATGTTAGTAATGATGTTTTCAAAATGTTCAAAATCTGTCATTGAAGACTGAGCTCAATATGAAACCTCTTTTTTCAGACCTCTTTAGAGAAAAACATCTGACAAGCTTTAATTGTGATGAGAACCCCTATCCGTTTAAGTATTGTTATGTTACGGCAAGACAAGCTCGTTAAGTTCATTATAGCTATCACAGCCCCCCTAGACACTCCTCACCTCCTCAGAGCATACCTATGCCCTGACAGCATCACCGCTGTGGTACAGCCAGCCACCCCAGTCTTCTACTGCCTTTGGTGTTAGAGCCAAGAGTGTTAACACACAGCTAAGTCCCTCTGCCACTATTAGGAGCCCCACTCACAGGCGGCTGTTTCTGAAAGGAGAGGGTCTGATTGGGTCCAGGGAGACTGATGTACTCAACTGGAGGAGTGTGGTTAGGTGAGTCAGAGTGAGTTAGTCGGGCCATACCATGACAATAAATGGAAAAAAAGTCCGATATGAGGTTCTGTAAAGATGGTCAGAAATAAAGTCTGAGTTCAGGTCTTCTGCTTGGAGCCCCATCTTGCCATCATTCCGCCATCTTTGCCATCTGGTGTGTCACACTGCTCCTCCACTTTAGGATGTTGTTGTTTCCCTCTGAGCAGAGCAGAACTTCACCCTCTTGTTTCCTCCTCCTCCTCTCAGCCACATAAACAGGACAGGTGTTTTACGTTGTTTTCTTTAACCCGTGAGTGTTTGTGTCACCTCCTGTCCTCCAGAATTCTGCTTCCTGTCCAAGCCTTGTGGCCAAGGATGTTCCACCATCACCCTCAGGGATAACCCAAGACTTTACCCTGTCGCTAAGCAACGTGGAGCAGGTACAGTATACCCTTACCCTTGTTAGATATTATCCTAAATGTGGTACAGCCGGATAGGACTAAAGTAACTCTTGGTCTTAGAGGGAGATTGGTGGGAATCATAGTCATCAATCCCTAAATGGTTGCTCTTTGGGAGTGAGCTGAGACAGCTGCAGTGACTGTGTGGGAGAGGTTAGAACCAAAATGATACCTCGTAGCTGTCTGGTCCCACCAGGTTCTCACCTCGTAGCTGACTGTTCCCACCAGGTTCTCACCTCGTAGCTGACTGTTCCCACCAGGTTCTCACCTCGTAGCTGACTGTTCCCACCAGGTTCTCACCTCATAGCTCTGTTCCCACCAGGTTCTCACCTCGTAGCTGACTGTTCCCACCAGGTTCTCACCTCATAGCTCTGTTCCCACCAGGTTCTCACCTCGTAGCTGACTGTTCCCACCAGGTTCTCACCTCATAGCTCTGTTCCCACCAGGTTCAATCAATCAATCAAATGTATTTATAAAGCCCTTTTTACATCAGCCGATGTCACAAAGTGCTGTACAGAAACCCAGTCTAAAACCCCAAACAGCAAGCAATGCAGATGTAGAAGCACGCTGGCTAGGAAAAAGGAACCTAGGACAGGAACCTAGGAAGAAACCTAGAGAGGAACCAGGCTCCGAGGGGTGCCTAGTCCTCTTCTGGCTGTGCTGGGTGGAGATTATAACAGAACATGGCCAAGATGTTCAAACGTTCATAGATGACCAGCAGGGTCAAAGAATAACAATCACAGTGGTTGTAGAGGGTACAACAGGTCAGCACCTCAGGAGTAAATGTCAGACAGGTTCTCTGATGTCTTATGTATGTATACAGTCATTTACAGACATATGGAGACATTCAAAGAACATATAGCAATCTTTAGTACTATTCACCCTATCTTTCTACTTTTGTACATTTTGTACCTTCAGACACTGATTTCAGATCCGTCTGTATAACCCCAATCCTAGCCTCAACATATTGAATGTGAGCCAGAAGCTGATATTGTATCTGTGATGAGGGTCTGACTCTGTCTGTTAGCATGTGACATTCCATCCCTGACTAGTTGCCAGGTCTGGTCAGTCGTAACTATAACCCTCTGCCCTTTCACACACTCTCACACTGGATTTATATTGTGATAGAGAGTCACACGCACACACACACACACACACACTTTACCATCCAGATGTTGATGAATATGATGAATATGAATTATACATGATTCTGAATTTCTGCCTGGCAGGGACAATTATCCTCTTCTATTTAGATGTTTTGCATTCTTCCCCTCCCAGAGTTGTCAATGGTTACCAGAGTTGTTCAGGGGGACACAGTTCTCTCCCAGCCAGGTCCCTGTTATTATGTCTCAGTTGACACCCTATTCCCTACATAGTGTTCGTACATGTATAGAATGAACCCAGGAAGATCAACCCTGCTCGACTAATGGGTATCTAGCTCAACTAGATGGAACAGCCACTATGCTGATAATGGAACTAGAACAAGCACATCCTCTGAACAAAGAGACATCTCCAATCTCCAATACAAACATGACTAACTATGTGAAAACATGGAGTAACCTTGATGCCAGGCTGTTGCTGCTGTAGCTTTCTTGCCAATGTTGTCTAGCCAATGTTGTCTTGCCAATGTCTGGCATGGATCCATCCAATTGCAAAGCAGTCGGCTGAAGCAGAAACAGACTGTCAATCAAGCTAGGATGGGGAAAATAAAGACCTAGCAACATTTCTAAAGGCAAAATATCTATACCAAAATGTGTTTCCACAAACCCCTGCTTTCCTGGGTGATGTCAGACTGCGGCAGCCTTCTGATTGGTTTATAAATGAAGGTTTTATTGTCATGAGGACTGTTCGGTTTGTTTTGTTCTGTAGCAGGAGGAGCTTGAGTGTGACTTTGGGAGTGAGCAGAGGTACGAGGCTCGATGGCTGAACAGTGTCTCAGAGGTCAAGTGCAGTGGAGTGATGGTGAGTACAACCAATCACCTTCCTAGGAGCATGTGTCACTCAACACAATCTTGGTGAAGGTGCCAGTCAGAAATAAGATGTTTAGTGTATGGCCAATCAAAGCCATGCTTACTGGTTGTGTATGGTGAAATGGCCAATCAGCGAGCTTGTTTCTGTCCATGTAGCTGACCACAGTGGAGAGGAGTCAGGTGTTTCAGCTTAGCCTGCGGAGAAAGGGACACCTGGACAAATACATTGACAGCCCTAAACCCATGAATGGTAAGAATATACACGCGCACACACACACACACACACACACACACACACACACACACACACACACACACACACACACACACACACACACACACACACACACACACACACACACACACACACACAAGCCTACTCCCAGATGCCAGTATATTCTCAATGTTAACAGGCCATGTATTTGCCATGTGAGCCCTGAGAGCAGAAGAACTGACCTACAGCCAGAAGAACTGCATACTTTACTAGAGGACTAATGCTTCATACCATACTCACTGCTCAGTCATCAAAACACACAAGCACAAATGGTTTCTCTGTGGGAGGTGCTGGAACATGCACATGCACATCTGTTTCTCTGGGCTTCTGTTATGTCTTCCCTCTCTGTTTCTCTGGGTTTCTGTTGTCTTCCCTCTCTGTTTCTCTGGGTTTCTGTTGTCTTCCCTCTCTGTTTCTCTGGGTTTCTGTTGTCTTCCCTGTCTGTTTCTCTGGGTTTCTGTTGTCTTCCCTCTCTGTTTCTCTGGGTTTCTGTTGTCTTCCCTCTCTGTTTCTCTGGGTTTCTGTTGTCTTCCCTCTCTGTTTCTCTGGGTTTCTGTTGTCTTCCCTCTCTGTTTCTCTGGGTTTCTGTTGTCTTCCCTCTCTGTTTCTCTGGGTTTCTGTTGTCTTCCCTCTCTGTTTCTCTGGGTTTCTGTTGTCTTCCCTCTCTGTTTCTCTTGGCTTGTTATGTCTTCCCTCTCTGTTTCTCTGGGCTTGTTATGTCTTCCCTCTCTGTTTCTCTGGGTTTCTGTTGTCTTCCCTCTCTGTTTCTCTGGGCTTGTTATGTCTTCCCTCTCTGTTTCTCTGTTATGTCTTCCCTCTCTGTTTCTCTGGGCTTGTTTGTCTTCCCTCTCTGTTTCTCTGGGTTTCTGTTGTCTCCCCTCTCTGTTTCTCTGGGTTTTATGTCTTCCCTCTCTGTTTCTCTGGGTTTGTTATGTCTTCCCTCTCTGTTTCTCTGGGCTTGTTATGTCTTCCCTCTCTGTTTCTCTGGGTTTCTGTTGTCTTCCCTCTCTGTTTCTCTGGGTTTCTGTTGTCTTCCCTCTCTGTTTCTCTGGGTTTCTGTTGTCTTCCCTCTCTGTTTCTCTGGGCTTTCTGTTGTCTTCCCTCTCTGTTTCTCTTGGCTTGTTATGTCTTCCCTCTCTGTTTCTCTGGGTTTCTGTTATGTCTTCCCTCTCTGTTTCTCTGGGTTTCTGTTATGTCTTCCCTCTCTGTTTCTCTGGGTTTCTGTTATGTCTTCCCTCTCTGTTTCTCTGGGTTTCTGTTGTCTTCCCTATCTGTTTCTCTAGGTTTCTGTTGTCTTCCCTCTCTGTTTCTCTGGGTTTCTGTTGTCTTCCCTCTCTGTTTCTCTGGGTTTCTGTTGTCTTCCCTCTCTGTTTCTCTGGGTTTCTGTTGTCTTCCCTCTCTGTTTCTCTGGGTTTCTGTTGTCTTCCCTCTCTGTTTCTCTGGGTTTCTGTTGTCTTCCCTCTCTGTTTCTCTGGGTTTCTGTTGTCTTCCCTCTCTGTTTCTCTGGTTTCTGTTGTCTGTTTCTCTGGGTTTCTGTTGTCTTCCCTCTGTTTCTCTGTCTTCCCTCTCTGTTTCTCTGGGTTTCTGTTATGTCTTCCCTCTCTGTTTCTCTGGGTTTCTGTTGTCTTTTCTGTATGTCTTCCCTCTCTGTTTCTCTGGGTTTCTGTTATGTCTTCCCTCTCTGTTTCTCTGGGTTTCTGTTATGTCTTCCCTCTCTGTTTCTCTGGGTTTCTGTTATGTCTTCCATCTCTGTTTCTCTAGGTTTCTGTTGTCTTCCCTCTCTGTTTCTCTAGGTTTCTGTTATGTCTTCCCTCTCTGTTTCTCTGGGTTTCTGTTATGTCTTCCCTCTCTGTTTCTCTAGGTTTCTGTTATGTCTTCCCTCTCTGTTTCTCTAGGTTTCTGTTGTCTTCCCTATCTGTTTCTCTAGGTTTCTGTTGTCTTCCCTCTCTGTTTCTCTGGGCTTCTGTTATGTCTTCCCTCTCTGTTTCTCTGGGTTTCTGTTGTCTTCCCTGTCTGTTTCTCTGGGCTCCTGTTATGTCTTCCCTCTCTGTTTCTCTGGGTTTCTGTTATGTCTTCCCTCTCTGTTTCTCTGGGTTTCTGTTATGTCTTCCATCTCTGTTTCTCTGGGTTTCTGTTGTCTTCCCTGTCTGTTTCTCTAGGTTTCTGTTGTCTTCCCTATCTGTTTCTCTAGGTTTCTGTTGTCTTCCCTCTCTGTTTCTCTAGGTTTCTGTTGTCTTCCCTCTCTGTTTCTCTAGGTTTCTGTTATGTCTTCCCTCTCTGTTTCTCTGGGCTTCTGTTATGTCTTCCCTCTCTGTTTCTCTGGGTTTCTGTTATGTCTTCCCTCTCTGTTTCTCTGTCTTTCTGTTTCTCTGGGTTTCTGTTATGTCTTCCCTCTCTGTTTTCTGGGTTTCTGTTATGTCTTTCTGTTTCTCTGGGTCTGTTATGTCTTCCCTCTCTGTTTCTCTGGGTTTCTGTTATGTCTTCCCTCTCTGTTTCTCTCTGGGTTTCTGTTATGTCTTCCCTCTCTGTTTCTCTGGGTTTCTGTTGTCTTCCCTCTCTGTTTCTCTGGGTTTCTGTTGTCTTCCCTCTCTGTTTCTCTGGGTTTCTGTTATGTCTTCCCTCTCTGTTTCTCTGGGTTTCTGGTTTTGTCTTCCCTCTCTGTTTCTCTGGGTTTCTGTTGTCTTCCCTCTCTGTTTCTCTGGGTTTCTGTTTGTCTTCCCTCTCTGTTTCTCTGGGTTTCTGTTATGTCTTCCCTCTCTGTTTCTCTGGGTTTCTGTTATGTCTTCCCTCTCTGTTTCTCTGGGTTTCTGTTATGTCTTCCCTCTCTGTTTCTCTAGGTTTCTGTTATGTCTTCCCTCTCTGTTTCTCTGGGTTTCTGTTATGTCTTCCCTCTCTGTTTCTCTAGGTTTCTGTTATGGTTTCTGTTTCTGTTGTCTTCCCTCTCTGTTTCTCTGGGTTTCTGTTGTCTTCCCTCTCTGTTTCTCTGGGTTTCTGTTATGTCTTCCCTCTCTGTTTCTCTGGGTTTCTGTTGTCTTCCCTCTCTGTTTCTCTGGGTTTCTGGGTTGTCTTCCCTCTCTGTTTCTCTGGGTTTCTGTTATGTCTTCCCTCTCTGTTTCTCTAGGTTTCTGTTATGTCTTCCCTCTCTGTTTCTCTGGGTTTCTGTTGTCTTCCCTCTCTGTTTCTCTGGGTTTCTGTTGTCTTCCCTCTCTGTTTCTCTGGGTTTCTGTTATGTCTTCCCTCTCTGTTTCTCTGGGTTTCTGTTGTCTTCCCTCTCTGTTTCTCTGGGTTTCTGTTATGTCTTCCCTCTCTGTTTCTCTGGGTTTCTGTTATGTCTTCCCTCTCTGTTTCTCTGGGTTTCTGTTATGTCTTCCCTCTCTGTTTCTCTGGGTTTCTCTGGGTTTCTGTTGTCTTCCCTCTCTGTTTCTCTGGGTTTCTGTTGTCTTCCCTCTCTGTTTCTCTGGGTTTCTGTTGTCTTCCCTCTCTGTTTCTCTGTCTTCCCTCTCTGTTTCTCTGGGTTTCTGTTATGTCTTCCCTCTCTGTTTCTCTGGGTTTCTGTTATGTCTTCCCTCTCTGTTTCTCTGGGTTTCTGTTATGTCTTCCCTCCTCTCTGTCTTCTCTCTGTTTTCTGTTTCTGTTATGTCTTCCCTCTCTGTTTCTCTGGGTTTCTGTTATGTCTTCCCTCTCTGTTTCTCTGGGTTTCTGTTATGTCTTCCCTCTCTGTTTCTCTGGGTTTCTGTTATGTCTTCCCTCTCTGTTTCTCTGGTTTCTGTTATGTCTTCCCTCTCTGTTTCTCTGGGTTTCTGTTGTCTTCCCTCTCTGTTTCTCTGGGTTTCTGTTGTCTTCCCTGTCTGTTTCTCTAGGTTTCTGTTATGTCTTCCCTCTCTGTTTCTCTGGGTTTCTGTTGTCTTCCCTCTCTGTTTCTCTGGGTTTCTGTTGTCTTCCCTGTCTGTTTCTCTGGGTTTCTGTTATGTCTTCCCTCTCTGTTTCTCTGGGTTTCTGTTATGTCTTCCCTCTCTGTTTCTCTGGGTTTCTGTTATGTCTTCCCTCTCTGTTTCTCTAGGTTTCTGTTATGTCTTCCCTCTCTGTTTCTCTAGGTTTCTGTTATGTCTTCCCTCTCTGTTTCTCTGGGTTTCTGTTATGTCTTCCCTCTCTGTTTCTCTAGGTTTCTGTTATGTCTTCCCTCTCTGTTTCTCTGGGTTTCTGTTGTCTTCCCTCTCTGTTTCTCTGGGTTTCTGTTATGTCTTCCCTCTCTGTTTCTCTGGGTTTCTGTTATGTCTTCCCTCTCTGTTTCTCTGGGTTTCTGTTGTCTTCCCTCTCTGTTTCTCTGGGTTTCTGTTGTCTTCCCTCTCTGTTTCTCTGGGTTTCTGTTGTCTTCCCTCTCTCTGTTTCTCTGGGTTTCTGTTATGTCTTCCCTCTCTGTTTCTCTGGGTTTCTGTTGTTGTCTTCCCTCTCTGTTTCTCTGGGTTTCTGTTATCTTCCCTCTCTGTTTCTCTGGGTTTCTGTTATGTCTTCCCTCTCTGTTTCTCTGGGTTTCTGTTATGTCTTCCCTCTCTGTTTCTCTGGGTTTCTGTTATGTCTTCCCTCTCTGTTTCTCTGGGTTTCTGTTATGTCTTCCCTCTCTGTTTCTCTGGGTTTCTGTTATGTCTTCCCTCTCTGTTTCTCTGGGTTTCTGTTATGTCTTCCCTCTCTGTTTCTCTGGGTTTCTGTTATGTCTTCCCTCTCTGTTTCTCTAGGTTTCTGTTATGTCTTCCCTCTCTGTTTCTCTGGGTTTCTGTTGTCTTCCCTCTCTGTTTCTCTGGGTTTCTGTTGTCTTCCCTGTCTGTTTCTCTAGGTTTCTGTTATGTCTTCCCTCTCTGTTTCTCTGGGTTTCTGTTGTCTTCCCTCTCTGTTTCTCTGGGTTTCTGTTGTCTTCCCTGTCTGTTTCTCTGGGTTTCTGTTATGTCTTCCCTCTCTGTTTCTCTGGGTTTCTGTTATGTCTTCCCTCTCTGTTTCTCTGGGTTTCTGTTATGTCTTCCCCTCTGTTTCTCTGTTTTCTCTCTGTTTCTGTTATGTCTTCCCTCTCTGTTTCTCTGGGTTTCTGTTATGTCTTCCCTCTCTGTTTCTCTAGGTTTCTGTTATGTCTTCCCTCTCTGTTTCTCTGGGTTTCTGTTATGTCTTCCCTCTCTGTTTCTCTGGGTTTCTGTTATGTCTTCCCTCTCTGTTTCTCTGGGTTTCTGTTGTCTTCCCTCTCTGTTTCTCTGGGTTTCTGTTATGTCTTCCCTCTCTGTTTCTCTGGGTTTCTGTTATGTCTTCCCTCTCTGTTTCTCTGGGTTTCTGTTGTCTTCCCTCTCTGTTTCTCTGGGTTTCTGTTGTCTTCCCTCTCTGTTTCTCTGGGTTTCTGTTGTCTTCCCTCTCTGTTTCTCTGGGTTTCTGTTATGTCTTCCCTCTCTGTTTCTCTTTTCTGTTGTCTTCCCTCTCTGTTTCTCTGTTTCTGTCTTCCCTCTCTGTTTCTCTGGGTTTCTGTCTATGTCTTCCTCTCTGTTTCTCTGGGTTTCTGTTATGTCTTCCCTCTCTGTTTCTCTGGGTTTCTGTTATGTCTTCCCTCTCTGTTTCTCTGGGTTTCTGTTATGTCTTCCCTCTCTGTTTCTCTGGGTTTCTGTTATGTCTTCCCTCTCTGTTTCTCTGGGTTTCTGTTATGTCTTCCCTCTCTGTTTCTCTGGGTTTCTGTTATGTCTTCCCTCTCTGTTTCTCTGGGTTTCTGTTGTCTTCCCTCTCTGTTTCTCTGGGTTTCTGTTATGTCTTCCCTCTCTGTTTCTCTGGGTTTCTGTTATGTCTTCCCTCTCTGTTTCTCTGGGTTTCTGTTATGTCTTCCCTCTCTGTTTCTCTGGGTTTCTGTTATGTCTTCCCTCTCTGTTTCTCTGGGTTTCTGTTATGTCTTCCCTCTCTGTTTCTCTGGGTTTCTGTTATGTCTTCCCTCTCTGTTTCTCTGGGTTTCTGTTATGTCTTCCCTCTCTGTTTCTCTGGGTTTCTGTTATGTCTTCCCTCTCTGTTTCTCTGGGTTTCTGTTATGTCTTCCCTCTCTGTTTCTCTGGGTTTCTGTTATCTTCCCTCTCTGTTTCTCTGGGTTTCTGTTGTCTTCCCTCTCTGTTTCTCTGGGTTTCTGTTATGTCTTCCCTCTCTGTTTCTCTGGGTTTCTGTTGTCTTCCCTCTCTGTTTCTCTGGGTTTCTGTTATCTTCCCTCTCTGTTTCTCTGGGTTTCTGTTATGTCTTCCCTCTCTGTTTCTCTGGGTTTCTGTTGTCTTCCCTCTCTGTTTCTCTGGGTTTCTGTTATCTTCCCTCTCTGTTTCTCTGGGTTTCTGTTGTCTTCCCTCTCTGTTTCTCTAGTTTTATGTTATGTCTTCCCTCTCTGTTTCTCTGGGCTTCTGTTATGTCTTCCCTCTCTGTTTCATAGGTTCAGTATGATATACGCAGCCCGTGCAGTGATGTAATGGAGCCCTTTCAAATAGCCTATGTGTACTAGCAGAATGTATTGTGTTAATAAAGCCCTCCCCTTTGTCCCCTCCCTCTCCCTCTTTCTCTCAGTGGAGGTGTACAACTGTGGGGTCGGCAGTGGGGATTGTTCCCAGTGTTGGGGACGTGAGGACCAGGGTCATCTGTGTGGCTGGTGTGACAACATCTGTAGAACTAGGGATGACTGCCAGTATATGAGTAGTCAGTGTCCTGACCCCGAGATCACCAAGGTAGGAATACACACACACACACACACACACACAATGACCCATCCGCAAGATCCATAAGACTGGACACGTCTAACTGTACTGTACATACTCATTCATGCAATTCTCCATCCCGTCATTGTTGACCTAGGGCCTAATTTAGAACAGGAAGTGGTGGTGTGTCACATGACCTGTCACATGGCTCTGCCTTTCCTCTGTCTTGTGATTGGGGCTTATTTTGGAAGGGGAAGTGTTATTACAGAGCTTCATTAAACCAAGTCAGTCTAAAACATCACTCTTTACTGTACAACTCCCTGACTGAATGACACCACAGCACAGTCACAGCACTTAGGCACTGGCTCTTATGGAGGAACAAAACAACTGATCTGGAGGGATGACAGAGGGCATGGGAACACTTAGCCACTGTCTAACCCTGTCTGTCTGTCTGGGCAAGTGCGTGCGTGCGTGTGCGTGCATGTGTGTGTGCGTGCATGTGCGTGCGTGTGCATGCGTTTGTGTGTATGGAGTTCTGTGCATACCATGTCGGTATTGAGCTCGGTACACAGTCACCCACAGAAATAGAATAGAGCAATATACATTACCGATGTGATCACACTACAACCACATTGGTCAGGGAAATGAATGTGTTTATTTGGATGCAGATCTCACTGTGGTCAGCACCTAGTGGTCATTAACCCCAGTCAGCTGAACACATGGGTTCAACTCTTCAGTTGGATTCATCTGAGTGACTGTGCTCCTTTCTATCAAGGCTTCTGAATATTTGTGGTTATGTCCCTATGTTTGAACTGCCAGGCATTAAAGAGTGTTTAGAGTTGCAATCAGACCCACTCTGAACGCTGCTGAATGCTGCCTTTATCTGTGCTGCAGACAGGAAGTACGGCTCACATGAGGCTCAGTTGGCCTAAACACTTCCTGTAGATAAAACCTGCCTGGCCTGGCCAAGCAGGGGAACAAAGAAGTCTGACACACCACACACACATGCACACACACACACACACACACACACACACACACACACACACATACACACTAACACTCAACTAATCTATAGCATCTTACACAATGGGTACACCTTCATTCAAAGGCCAGCAAGGGTTTAGAGCCACAACATATAGACCAGTTGACGTTTTTTATGGGGTAGATCAGCTTTAATATTGCAGATAGATTGCAGCTTCCAACAATGTAATTGCCTGCATCATTTCCAATCCCCCATATATTTTTTGGATATACAGTACCAGTCAAAAGTTTGGACACACCTACTCATTCAATGGTTTTTCTTTATTTTTGTTTTCTACATTGTAGAATAATAGTGAAGACATCAAAACGATGAAATAACACATATGGAATTATGTAGTAACCAAAAAAGTGTGAAACAAATCAGGTGTAACAACACATGCACAGGATCGGTACATCCGAACATCACACCTGCGGGACAGGTACAGGATGGCAACAACAACTGCCCGAGTTACTCCAGGAACGCACAATCCTTATATCAGTGCTCAGCCTGTCCGCAATAGGCTGAGAGTGGCTGGACTGAGGGCTTGTAAGGCAGGTCATCACCAGACTTCACCGGCAACAACGTCACCTTTGGGTACAAACCCACCGTCGCTGGACCAGACAGGACTGGCAAAAAGTGCTATTCACTGACGAGTCGTAGTTTTGTCTCACCGAGGGTGATGGTCGGATTCACGTTTATCGTCGAAGGAATGAGCGTTACACTGAGGCCTGTACTCTGGAACGGGATCGATTTGGAGGTGGAGGGTCCATCATGGTCTGGGGCGGTGTGTCACAGCATCATTGGACTGAGCTTGTTATCATTGCAGGCAATCTCAACGCTGTGCGTTACAAGGAAGACATCCTCCTCCTTCATGTGGTACCCTTCCTGCAGGCTCATCCTGACATGACCCTCCAGCATGACCCTCCTGCAAGACAGGAATGCTAGTGTTCTACCATGGCCAGCGAAGAGCCCGGATCTCAATCCCATTGAGCACGTCTGGGACCTGTTGGATCGGCGAGTGAGGGCTACGACCATTCCCCCCAGAAATGTCCTGGAATTTGCAGGTGCCTTGGTGGAAGAGTGGGGTAACATCTCACAGCAAGAACTGCCAAATCTGATGCAGTCCATGAGGAGGAGATGCACTGCAGTACTTAATGCAAATACTGACTTACTTTTGATTTTGACCCCCCTTTTGTCCAGGGACACTATTCAATTTCTGTTAGTCACATGTCTGTGGAACTTGTTCAGTTTATCTCAGTTGTTGAATCTTGTTATGTTCATACAAATATTTACACGTTACGTTTGCTGAAAATAAACGCAGTTTATTTTTTTGCTGAGTTTATATATACACATCTTCTTCTTTTTTTCCCCACTAACCTTCCACCCATCCCCTAATTGGAGTAAACTAATGAACAACAACACTTAAGATTCTACTTCCAGCCTTTACATACTATATACATTTTATATAGTAAAATAGTCAAATGTTCCTAGCTTCACGTTCCTAGGAACATGAAGTGAGGCGGCCATCTCTGTCGGCGCCGGAAGTACAACAACAACTTTATTTGACTCTATGTAAACTGGAAACCACATATCCTGAGGCTGCATTTATTGTAGCTGGGGATTTTAACAAGGCTGATCTGAAAACAAGACTCCCCAAATTATATCAGCATATTGATTGTGCAACCAGGGCTGATAAAACCCTGGATCATTGTTATTCTAACTTCCGCGACGCATATAAGGCCCTCCCCCACCCTCCTTTCGGAAAAGCTGACCACGACTCCATTTTGTTGCTTCCAGCCTATAGACAGAAACTAAAGCAGGAAGCTCCCGCGCTCAGGTCTGTTCAACGCTGGTTCGACCAATCTGATTCCACGCTTCGATCATGTGGATTGGGATATGTTCCGCACTGCGTCCAACAACAACATGGACGAATACGCTGATTCGGTGAGAGAGTTCATTAGAAAGTGCATCGGCAATGTCGTACCCACAGCAACTATTAAAACATTCCCAAACCAGAAACCGTGGATTGATGGCAGCATTCTCGCAAAACTGAAAGGGTGAACCACTGCTTTTAACCAGGGCAAGGTGAACGGAAACATGACCAAATACAAACAGTGTAGCTATTCCCTCCGCAAGGCAATCAAATAAGCTAAGCGTCAGTATAGAGACAAAGTAGAGTTGCAATTCAATGGCTCAGACACAAGAGGTATGTTGCAGGGTCTACAGTAGATCACGGATTACAAAAAGAAAACCAGCCCCGTTGCGGACCAGGATGTCTTGCTCTCAGACAGACTAAATAACTTCTTTGCTCGCTTTGAGGATAATACAGTGCCACTGACACGGCCCGCTACCAAAACCTGCGGACTCTCCTTCACTGCAGCCGACGTGAGTAAAACATTTAAACGTGTTAACCCTCGCAAGGCTGCAGGCCCAGGTGGCATCCCCAGCCGCGTCCTCAGAGCATGCGCAGACCAGCTGGCTGGTGTCTTTACGGACATATTCAATCAGTCCTTATCCCAGTCTGCTGTCCCCACATGCTTCAAGATGGCCACCATTGTCCCTGTATCTAAGAAAGCAAAGGCAACTGAGCAAAGGCAACTGACTGTCGCCCTGTAGTACTCACTTCCATCATCATGAAGTGCTTTGAGAGACTAGTCAAGGACCATATCACCTCCCCCCTCCCTGACACCCTAGACCCACTCCAATTTGCTTACCGCTCCAATAGCTCCACAGACGACGCAATCGCGACCACACTGCACATTACCCTAACCCATCTGGACAAGAGGAATACCTATGTGAGAATGCTGTTCATCAACTACAGCTCAGCATTTAACACCATAGTACCCTCCAAACTCATCATCAAGCTGGACCCCGCCCTGTGCAACTGGGTCCTGGACTTCCTGGCGGGCCGCCCCCAGGTGGTGAGGGTAGGTAACAACATCTCCACCCCACTGATCCTCAACACTGGGGCCCCACAAGGGTGCATTCTGAGCCTTCTCCTGTACTCCCTGTTCACCCACGACTGCGTGGCCATGCACGCCTCCAACTCAATCATCAAGTTTTCGGACGACACCACAGTGGTAGGCTTGATTACCAACAACGACAAGACGGCCTACAGGGAGGAGGTGAGGGACCTCAGAGTGTGGTGTTAAATAACCTCACACTCAACGTCAACAAAACAAAGGAGATGATTGTGGACTTCAGGAAACATTAGAGGGAGCACCCCCCCCCCCCTATCCACATCGACGGGACAGTAGTGGAGAGGGTAGTGAGTTTTAAGTTCCTCGGCTTACACATCACGGACAACCTGAATTGGTCCACCCACACAGACAGCGTTGTGAAGAAGGCGCAGCAGCGCCTCTTCAACCTCAGGAGGCTGAAGAAATTCGGCTTGCCACCAAAAGCACTCACAAACTTTCACAGATGCACAATCGAGAGCATCCTGCTCCGCCCACAACCGCAAGGCTCTCCAGAGGGTAGTGAGGTCTGCACAACGCATCACCGGGGGCAAACTGCCTGCTCTCCAGGACACCTACACCACCCGATGTCACAGGAAGGCCATAAAGATCATCAAGGACAACAACAACTCGAGCCACTGCCTGTTCACCCCACTATCATCCAGAAGGCGAGGTCAGTACAGATACATCAAAGCAGGGACCAAGAAACTGATAAACAGCTTCTATCTCATGGACATCAGTCTGGTAAACAGCCACCACTAACATTGAGTGGCTGCTGCCAACATACTGACTCAACTCCAGCCACTTTAATAATGGAAATTGATGTAAAAAATGTATCACCAGCCACTTTAAACAATGCCACTTTATATAATGTTTACATACCCTACATTACTCATCTCATATGTATATACTGTACTCTATACCATCTACTGCATCTTGCCATCTTTATGTAATACATGTATCACTAGCCACTTTAAACTATGCCACTTTATGTTTACATACCCTACATTACTCATCTCATATGTATATACTGTACTCGATACCATCTACTGCATCTTGCCTATGTCGTTCTGTACCATCACTCATTCATATATCTTTATGTACATATTCTTTATCCCTTTATACTTGTGTGTATAAGGTAGTAGTTGTGGAATTGTTAGGTTAGATTACTCATTGGTTATTACTGCATTGTCGGAACTAGAAGCACAAGCATTTCACTACACTCGCATTAACATCTGCTAACCATGTGTTTGTAACAAATAAAATTTGATTTGATTTGATTTTATGGACACAATCTATTTTACAATAGTTCTATTTTGTTTTTACTCCTATCCTTCCGCTAACCTCAATCCCTCCCATCTATTTCTGAAGATCATGCAGTTTGATTTATTTTTGCCATATATTTTTAACTGCTGTTTCACAAATGTTTTTAACCGATATACATTTTACTGACATGGCATATTTTACACGAGTTATCGTGTTGTTATTAGTACCACCATTCAGCTCCACTCAATCCATCCCATCTATATCCTAACACCATCCATACTGGATTTATTTTTGCCTTATATTTTAAAACTGTGCTGTGATGTGTCACAAAAGTTCTGATCCTTTCTATTCTCATAGTTTCTACAGATTGTAAATGAAAGATTAATACAATTCTAAAAGTAATACTTTTTTATTGATCTATTGACTATGACATTTCAAATCACCCAGCAGTGCTATCTGCAGTTAGCTCCAGGTAAATGTTGCAATTCTTCAGCCATTCCTGGACCTGCGAGCAAATCAAGCTATGTATGGACATTACCATAACAAATGATCTAATGATTCTGTCTCTTCGCAGCAAAATCTGCAGAGCTAGGATGGCTGTATCCCTCGTATATATAACATTGCAAGAATTATGTATAATATTTTAATTTGAAAAACTCAAAGTAATGAATCCAGCGTTATTTTGCATATCAGTTCATAAACCATGTGCCATAGAATCGATACGTCAGAAATCTCTTCCCAACTATTTTGCAATCTATATGGTAAATGTTGTCAATTTATTCATCCTTAAATGAAACTGGTGTACTTTTTAGTCATCACAATTTTCTTTAACCTTTCTAGCGCAGGCGTTCCGCTAGCAGAACCCCTCGACAACATTCCGCTGAAAAGGCAGCGCACGAAAGTCAAAAATATTTCTTTGAAAATGTAACTTTCACACATTAACAAGTCCAATACAGCAAATGAAAGATAAACATCTTGTTAATCTACTCATCATGTCCGATTTCACAAATGCTTTACAGCGAAAGCACAACATATGATTATGTTAGGTCACAGCCAAGTCTAAAAAACACACAGCCATTTTTCCAGCCGAAGATAGGAGTCACAAAAAGCAGAAATATAGATCAAATTAATCACTAACCTTTGATGATCATCAAATGACACTCATAGGACATCATGTTACACAATACATGTATGTTTTGTTCGATAATGTGCATACTTATATCCAAAAATCTCAGTTTACATTGGCGCCTTACGTGCAGTAATGTTTTGATTCCATAACATCCGGTGATTTTGCAGAAATACTCATAATAAACATTGATAAAAGATACAACTGTTATTCACAGAATTAAAGACAGACTTCTCCTTAATGCAACCGCTGTGTCAGATTTCAAAAAAACTTTTCGGAAAAAGCATAATCTGAGAACGGTGCTCAGAGCCCAATACAGCCAGAGAAATATCTGCCATTTTGGAATCAACAGAAGTTAGAAATAACACCAAAAATATTCACTTACCTTTGATGTTCTTCATCAGAAGGCACTCCCAGGAATCCCAGTTCGACAATAAATGACTTATTTGTTCCATAAAGTTCCATAAAGTCCATCATTTATGTCCAAATATCCACTTGTTGTTAGCGTGTTCAGCCCACTAATTCATCTTCATGTGGCGCGAGCACTTCGTCCAGACAAAAACTTGAAAAGTTCCGTTACAGGTCGTAGAAACAAGTCAAACGATGTATGGAATCAATCGTTAGGATGTTTTTAACATAAAACATCAATAATGTTCCAACTGGAGAATTCCTATGTATGAAGAAAAGCACTGGAACGAGAGATAACTCTGTCGGGAGCGCGCATCACGAGCCTGAGACACTCTGCCAGACCACTGACTCAAACAGGTCTCATGAGCCCCTCCTTTATAGTAGAAGCCTCATTCAAGTCTCTAAAGACGGCTGACATCTAGTGGAAGCCGTAGGAAGTCCAACTTTATCCATATCCCACTGTGTATTCGGTAGGCCAAGCTTTGAAAAACTACAAACCTCAGATGTCCCACTTCCTGGTTGGATTTTTCTCAGGTTTTCACCTGACATATGAGTTATGTTATACTCACAGACATCATTCAAACAGTTTTAGAAATGTCAGAGTGTTTTCTATCCAATACTAATAATAATCTGCATACATTAGCATCTGTGACAGAGTAGGAGGCTGGGCACGCTATTCATCCAAAAGTTAAAATGCTGCCCCCTATCCCAATTTTGGTCTTTAATGCAGGGCCAACAGTTCCTTACTTTTTCCCCCTTTCACTTGCCTCTTCCATTTTTCGGTAATACTGCAATAAGTTGGTTGTAATTTTGAGTAGAGCAGACATTTCCATATAATTTTGTTAGCTGCGTGTGTGACATAACTCCACTAGTCCTATTTTTTTATATTATTTACAAAGATTATACTTAATCATTTTTTTATTTGTAATTTGTTGTATTATTTGTTCTGTATTTTCTGGTGGATTAAACTGAAATTGCAACCAACTTTCTATGGCTTGTTTTAAAAATAGCGATATTTTATTATTTTTCAAATAACCTAAAGTGAGAGCTTGTAATGTGAATAATGGGAAAAATGCCATTCTTGAACATTGGGTGAGTCATTCATACTAATCTGCTAGAGAACCAGTTTGGATTTAAGTATAAATTGTGTATGACTGATGCCTTTAGTGAGATGTCAAATGCTTTAATATTTCATCATTTCTGCCCTCCGAACTCATATTCATTATATAAATTGGCCTGTTTAATTTTGTCTAGCTTGCCGTTCCAAATAAAATGGAACATTTTTGGCTCATATATTTAAAAAAACAGGTCGCTGGTTATAGACAAGACCATAAGCAAATAGGTAAACTGGGATATGACTAAAGCGTTCATCAGGGTGATTTTTCCACAATAGAGAGGTATTATTTCTATCTATTTTTGCTAACTTTCTATGAAAATGTATTGCAGTTAGATTATTTATTTATTTCGGGATATATATACCGAGTACTGTATGTCCACATCACCGTTAAACTATTTAATTGCTAAACTACACGGTAATGAAAAGTTGTATTTTTTCAGTGATCCAATACGTAATATAGTACACTTATCATAATTTGATTGCAATCAAAGAGGTTAGAAAAAGTATCCAGATCCTCTATGAGGCTGTGGAAGGATCTAAATAGTGGATTTAAAAGAAAACATTAATCATCAGCGTACAATGGCACCTTTATTTTTAACCCCTAGATTTCTAGCCCCTTGATATTATTGTTGGATCTGATTTTAATTGCTAACATTTCAATGGCCATAGTAAATAGATATGCCGATAGTGGACAACCTTGTTTAACTCCTCTTGACAGTTTAATACTTTCTGAGAAGTAGCCATTATTTACTATTTTACACCTGGAGTTACAATGTATAACTTTAACCCATTGTATAAGAGATTTTCCAAAATTGAAATATTCCAGGCATTTGTATATAAATTCCAGTTGTACTTTATCAAAAGCCTTTTCATAGTCAGCTTTGAATACCAGGCCTAGTTTCCCAGTTTTTCAATTGTGTTCCATTGTTTCCAGTACTGGCCTGATATTGTATCCAATGTATCGTCCATGTAAAAAACCTGTCTGATTAGGATGAATAATATCCTACAATAACCTTTTCATCCAATGTGCTATGCATTTTTAAGGGGTCTCCAATTGTTTTTGGACTCAATCTTTATATTTACCACTTGGATCCTGTTTCAGTAATAATGAAATCAGACCTAGTTGAGTATCTGATAATCTACCATTTTTATAGGAGTGGTTAAACATGCTAATAACGGTCCTCTGACTGTATCAAAAAACGTTTTGGTATACTTCCACGGGTATGCCATCCAGCCCTGGAGTTTTCCCGGACTTACATGCTTTAATTGCATCAAGAACTTCCTCCTCTGTAATTTGCCCTTCAAATGAGTCTTTCTGTACAGCTGTTAATTTTACATTATTAATATTTTTTTAAATCATAACATTTACTTCAGTTAGTTGAGATGGAGGAGACTGAAATTAAAACATCTGCTTAAAGTACTTTGCTTCCTCTTTCAAAATATCATTTGGGGAATCATGGGTGACTCCATCTTTTGCAACAAGTTTCAATAAATTATTCTTGGTAGCATTTCTATGTTGAAGATTAAAAAATAATTTTGTTAATTTCTCTACATATTCCATCCAGTTCACTTTATTTTTTATCATATCTAACACTCCATTTCTTTTTGTTTTACCTCTAACTTATTCTGTGCCTCTATGGTACAGTTTTTATTGATATCTATGTTTACTGTTTACTGTTTACTGTCCTAGTTAAAAACAAATTACCATCCAATAGGCTTTGATAAAATTTCCAATATACTCACCCATGTGGAAATTCTGTAAGAGCAATATATATGCCAATTATTTGGGGTCCAACCGCATTGTCCCTTATCAACACTTTTTAAACTTTTGGTGCCAGCGAGAATGACATAAGAAAGTAATCAAGATGATTAGCTTGATTGAGCCTCCGCCATGTATATCTCACTAGGTCCGGATATTTAAGCCTTCATATATCCACTAGTTGCAATATATCCATGACATTCGTGATTTCCTTAAGTGCTTGAGGGTGATCTTATGTAGTGAGATTTCCTTCTCGGCCAATTGAAGTATTTAATACAATATTATAATCTCCTACCATAATAATAGAGTATTGTATTGTTTGTAGGTTTGATAAATTATTATATACATTTTCAAAGAAGCGATGACCATCATTATTTGGACCATATAGGTTAATGACCCATATCTGTTTATGGTCCAATAATACATTTTAAATCATCTACCTTGCAGATCTGTTTGGACAATGTGCACATTCAGATCAAAATTATTGTTAATTAATTTCATGGCCCCTTTTGAGTTTCTTTGTCCATGGGAGAGGTATATTTCACTCTCCCCCACCCCCCAGTCCTTTTTCCACACAACTTTATCTAAAATTTTGAATGAGTTTCCTGTAAACAATAGGTATTATATTCCTTCTCTTTTAGCCAGGTAAATACTGATCGTCTTTTCTTATTATCTGCTAAGCCATTACAATTAGAACTAGCTATACTTATTTCACCATTTACCATAATGAGATTCAAGTCTCAATTCTATATATCATAATATATGTTTGTAAACTTACCATTAAAAAGTACCATAGTGTTTGAGTGTCCATATTGAGTGTCGATATTTGCATTGCTACTAAGTAAACCTCCAATTGTTCTCCACTATTCCACCCGCTAATCCACCCCATCCCAAATGGGGTTGTCATCCCATTGACTGGCAGAACACCCACCGTCCCCCCCCGGATTCCAATGCCAGTAGAAGTTAGCATTGTTCACTCTGTCAGCCCACTCAGTGTCCCTGCGTGACTCTCTGTATCAGCCATTGTGTCAGTGTCATGACTCATGGTTTGTTGTGTGAGAGTGTCCGTCTGTGTGTGTGTATCCCGCTTAGATGACTGAGGTTAAAAGTGTTGAAATCCTCTATTCATGGGCAGCCCAATGTAACACACACACACTGAAACAGCTCCCTCAGGGGAGGTGGTTGTAAGACAGTAAACTGGAGCTGTGGTTGTGGGAGACTGGGAGCGTGATGCAATGCTTTGGCAGCCATGTTTTCCCAGACAGTCTCACCAGGAGTTAGTTGGAGTTACAGTCAGAGTTCTCAGTCTTATGGGGGAGTATCTGTTCTACCACAGTATCACCAACGGTTTACTGTTACTCTGTCCACCACAGTGACTATGTCTAAAGATTGTATGGGCTGCTCCTGTAATGTTTCCCTTTCTGTGCCACATTTTTATTTAGTCAGCTTACAGTTGGGAAATCAGTCATTCTAGCATATTCTTTGAGCATAAACAGTAATATGAAGTATATGTTATGTGGATAGACAAGCCAGTAAAATACAGTAATGTGTTCTATGTTTGTAATACTGTAGGTAATAAAGGCAGTTGTCTGCGAGGATCAATCTGCGAAGAGTAGTTAAGATGGACTGCAACGGTACACAGTATGGTCTCAAACAGTGGGTTTGAACCAATAATGTTGATGTTTACGGTATGACCTGAACACCTGACCATGATAGAAATCTGGAGGCAGGATCCTTGAAGGATCTTTAGCCAAATGATCAGTGTATCTCCACAAGAGCCCAACCAATTCATAAATTCCTGTCAAGATTATCTGGAGCATTGTAGAGGTCTTTAGAGATCCTTTATTGTTAAATGCGTTTTGAGATCAGGAAATCTCCTGATGTTATTGTACTGTACTTTGCTCCCCTCATCATGACTCATTCACAGAGGAGTGACGGGTGTAAATGAGCAGCATGGCAGCTAACGCTATCGCTAACACCAGACATGATAACACCCGTTAACACCAGAGCGAGAGAGATGTCCCAGATACATGGTGATAATTACTGTACCTACCAAGGAGAGCTTGGAGGTGTGTGCATTTGTGTGTGTATGTGTGTGTCACAATTTAATCTAAAGGCTTAAAAATGTGACTCATTTTGGGATAAGCTAGTTGAAGGTCAAAAACTTTGTGTTACCAAACACTTACATCAATCACCCTGTTGGTCTTATACAAATCAAATCAAATCAAATTTTATTGGTCACATACACATGGTTAGCAGATGTTAATGCAAGTGTAGCGAAATGCTTGTGCTTCTAGTTCCGACCATGCTGTAATATCTAACAAGTAATCTAACAATTTCACAACAACTACCTTATACACACAAGTGTGAAGGAATGAATAAGAATATGTACATATAAATATATGGATGAGCGATGGCCGAACGGCATAGGCAAGATGTAGTAGATGGTATAGAGTACAGTATATATATATATGAGATGAGTAATGTAGGGTATGTAAACAGTATATAAAGTGGCATTGTTTAAAGTGACTAGTGATACATTTATTATATCCAATATTTAATTATTAAAGTGGCTAGAGGTTTGAGTCAGTATGTTGACATCAGCCACTCAATGTTAGTGATGGCTGTTTAACAGTCTGATGGCCTTGAGATAGAAGCTGTTTTTTAGTCTCTCGGTCCCAGCTTTGATGCACCTGTACTGACCTCGCCTTCTGGATGATAGTGGGGTGAACAGGCAGTGGCTCAGGTGGTTGTTGTCCTTGATGATCTTTTTGGCCTTCCTGTGACATCGGGTGGTGTAGGTGTCCTGGAGAGCAGGCAGTTTGCCCCCGGTGATGCATTGGGCAGACCACACTACCCTCTGGAGAGCCTTGCGGTTGTAGGCGGAGCAGTTGCCATACCAGGCGGTGACACAGCCCGACAGGATGCTCTCGATTGTGCATCTAAAAGTTTGTGAGTCTTTTTGGTGACAAGCCAAATTTCTTCAGCCTTCTGAGGTTGAAGAGGCGCTGTTGCGCCTTCTTCACCATGCTGTCTGTGTGGGTGGACCATTTCAGTTTGTCCATGATGTGTACGCAGAGGAACTTGAAACTTTCCACCTTCTCCACTACTGTCCCGTCAATGTGGATAGAGGAGTTCTCCCTCTGCTGTTTCCTGAAGTCCACAATCATCTCCTTTGTTTTGTTGACGTTGAGTGTGAGGTTATTTTCCTGACACCACACTCCGAGGGCCCTTACCTCCTCCCTATAGGCTGTCTCGTTGTTGTTGGTAATCAAGACTACCACTGTAGTGTCGTCTGCAAACTTGATGATTGAGTTGGAGGCGTGCATGGCCATGCAGTCATGGGTGAACAGGGAGTACAGTAGAGGGCTGAGAACGTACCCTTGTGGTGCCCTAGTGTTGAGGATCAGCGGGGTGGAGATGTTGTTTCCTACCCTCACCACCTGGGGGCGGCCTGTCAGAAAGTCCAGGACCCAGTTGCACAGGGCGGGGTCGAGTCCCAGGGTCTCAAGCTTCATGACGAGTTTGGAGGGTACTATGGTGTTAAATGCTGAGCTGTAGTGAATGAACAGCATTCTTACATAGGTATGCCTCTTGTCCAGATGGGTTAGGGCAGTGTGCAGTGTGATTGCGATTGCGTCGTCTGTTGACCTATTGGGGCGGTAAGCAAATTGGAATGGGTCTAGGGTGTCAGGTAGGGTGGAGGTGATATGATCCTTGACTAGTCTCTCAAAGCACTTCATGATGACGGAAGTGAGTGCTACGGGGCGGTAGTCGTTTAGCTCAGTTACCTTAGCTTTCTTGGGAACAGGAACAATGGTGGCCCTCTTGAAGCATGTGGGAACAGCAGACTGGCATAGAGATTGACTTAATATGTCCGTAAACATACCAGCCAGCTGGTCTGCGCATGCTCTGAGGACCCGTCTAGGCCGGCAGCCTTGCGAGGATTAACACTTTTAAATGTTCTACTCACGTTGGCTGCGGATCTGAGTTCTTGGTGAATTTATAACTGTTTGCTTTTATATGGTAATATAAGTGTAAGTTACACACTATGTCCTTATTTCTCACTTTAGCTTGGAAGCACAATGTTTGTGTATCTCAGCTGTCAATCACATGAATACTTATGAATACTTTTCTTAATGTAGACCCACCCCCTCCCCTCTCACCCAGATCAAGTGGAAGCACAGTTTTTATGTGTGATAGATCTGCAGCTAGCTCGAGCCAGGCTAATAACCCACGGAGGGGTCACAGCGACCTCAGGACAGCCGGGGAAATGGTCACTCTGCGAGGCATGATGCCAAGATGACAGGAACCCCTGGAGCCTCTAGAGGTTGCCCTTAGACAATGATCTATGACCAGTTTTTCCACCCCCAAGTCTAGTCTTGAACATGAGTGGGGGGGGGGCTGACCTCAGATCAGCCCATAGGAGCAACCTCCTCTTTGTGTCTCCATGGTAGGATTTTCTAAACTAGCTAGCTACGCTACACTGGGAGTTGATGGTAGACTGCTTTTGCCTGGGAGTCAGAGATAGCTATCTCTGTGGTTGTGTTTCTGTGGTGATTGGATAAATACTCTCTCTGCATGGCTCCTTAGAGGAACACTGGGAGAAGCAAGGTCAAGGTTGAAATGATGTGTGAGAGCATGCTTCTGATCATAATATGACAAAGGAATTTCAAATACTGTAGGGACAATAGGCTACTGGAGGAATGGGAGTATAGGCTGGCTCCCTCGCTGTAGATTTGCTCTCTCTCTCACCCTCACTACCCTCTCTTCCCCATCTTCATATTCTCCCCTGTTGATCTCTCTCTTCCCTGTCTTCATATTCTCCCCTGTTGATCCCTCTCTTCCCCGTCTTCATATTCTCCCCTGTTGATCCCTCTCTTCCCTGTCTTCATATTCTCCCCTGTTGATCTCTCTCTTCCCCTGTCTTCATATTCTCCCCTGTTGATCTCTCTCTTCCCCATCTTCATATTCTCCCCTGTTGAGCTCTCTCTTCCCTGTCTTCATATTCTCCCCTGTTGATCTCTCTCTTCCCGTCTTCATATTCTCCCCTGTTGATCTCTCTCTTCCCTGTCTTCATATTCTCCCCTGTTGATCTCTCTCTTCCCCATCTTCATATTCTCCCCTGTTGAGCTCTCTCTTCCCTGTCTTCATATTCTCCCCTGTTGATCTCTCTCTTCCCTGTCTTCATATTCTCCCCTGTTGATCTCTCTCTTCCCCGTCTTCATATTCTCCCCTGTTGATCTCTCTCTTCCCCATCTTCATATTCTCCCCTGTTGATCTCTCTCTTCCCCGTCTTCATATTCTCCCCTGTTGATCTCTCTCTTCCCTGTCTTCATATTCTCCCCTGTTGATCTCTCTCTTCCCCATCTTCATATTCTCCCCTGTTGATCCCTCTCTTCCCAGTCTCCATATTCTCCCCTGTTGATCCCTCTCTTCCCTGTCTCCATATTCTCCCCTGTTGATCTCTGTCTTCCCCATCTTCATATTCTCCCCTGTTGATCCCTCTCTTCCCTGTCTCCATATTCTCCCCTGTTGATCTCTGTCTTCCCCGTATTCATATTCTCCCCTGTTGATCCCTCTCTTCCCTGTCTTCATATTCTCCCCTGTTGATCCCTCTCTTCCCCATCTTCATATTCTCCCCTGTTGATCCCTCTCTTCCCCGTCTTCATATTCTCCCCTGTTGATCCCTCTCTTCCCCGTCTTCATATTCTCCCCTGTTGATCCCTCTCTTCCCCGTCTCCATATTCTCCCCTGTTGATCCCTCTCTTCCCCGTCTTCATATTCTCCCCTGTTGATCCCTCTCTTCCCTGTCTTCATATTCTCCCCTGTTGATCCCTCTCTTCCCCATCTTCATATTCTCCCCTGTTGATCTCTCTCTTCCCCCTATTCACTCTAACAGCTCAATATCTGTACCACTCCCACTCCCTTCCATCTACCTCTCCGTCTTTCCTGCTTATTGTTCTCTCACGTTACATTTGAGTAATTTAGCAGATGCTCTTATACAGAGCAATTTACAGGAGCAGTTAGGGTTAAATACCTTGTTCAAGGGGACATCGACAGATTTTTTACGGAGTCTGCTCAGGGATTCAAACATTTCGATTACTCGCCCAATGCTCTTAACCACTAGGCTACCTTCTCCTTGACGATGTACCACTCCTCTCTGACTCTCTTTATACTGTAGCTCTCTCGCTCTCAGTCTCACTTGAGTCCTGGAAGAACTACTCAGGTTTCAGAGTACACATACAGATACAGGCCTGTAGCTCAGAGAGGTACTGACTGAAGAGCCCTCTATATAAAACCTGACCCCAAACTGAGTGGAGGGAATGTGTCTCTATCAATTATATCTAAATCTTGAGCTCAAGAGGAATATATGCAGGCACTTATCCCTCTTTCCTTCTCTCTCTTTGCCCACAGATCTCCCCCCTGAGTGGACCGTTGGAGGGGGGCACCCTGCTCACGGTGCAGGGCAGGAACATGGGCCGCAGGGCTGATGTGGTGAAGGTCTCCATCGGGATGGTTCCATGTAAAATCCTGCCTTACCGATACACCGTCTCTGTACAGTAAGTACCTTTCTTATGATTGATTGATTCATTCATTAATTGGTTGATACATGCATTCATTTATTCAGTCATTCAGTGACTTTGTGCACAGGTGTCAGAAGTTCACAAACAAAAAATGTTGTTAATTGTTTTGAATCATATTATAAACTGGGTGGTTCGAGCCCTGAATGCTGATTGGCTGACAGCCGTGGTATATCAGACCGTATACCATAGGTATGACAAAACATGTATTTTTACTGCTCTAATTTGGTAACCAGTTTATAATAGCAACAAGGCACGGGGGGGTGTGGTATATGGCCACTATACCACGGTTAAGGGCTGTGTCCAGGAGCTCTGCAATGCGTCGTGCCTAAGAACAGCCCATAGCCATGGTATATATATTTTTTTGCCTTAACCTCCCTTATCTCACCTCATTTGCTCACATCGTATATAGACTTATTTTTCTACTGTATTTTGACTGTATGTTTGTTTTACTCCATGTGTAACTCTGTGTTGTTGTATGTGTCGAACTGCTTGGCCAGGTCGCAATTGTAAATGAGAACTTGTTCTCAACTTGCCTACCTGGTTAAATAAAGGTGAAATAAAAAAATACCGTACCTTATTGCTTAAATATAGAACGCCTTTATAGAACATTACTATTCGCTTTCAACCGTTCCATTCACATAAAGGAGATAATTCAAGACCACAACATTATCACCAAGGATACAGCAGAACCCTGGGTTAAACCCTGCACATAGTATTCCATGGAAACACCGTAACTCTAGAACCACATAAAAACTTCCATACCAATTTCCATAATGTTCCATGGATGGAAATGTTTATCTGGTCCCTCTCCACTGGAGCCAATCAGGCTGTATTAGAATACAGACCCGTTGTGGGGTAACCCGCAGGTCTTACCTGTCACTACTCAAGCTCTTGTTTGAGGCCCACATCAAAAGTGTGACCAAATCTTTTCATCTTCAGAACATTGCCAGGTTAAGTCTTATGCTGTCACAGCCTGCAGCTGAGTGACTCATCCACACCTTTATCTCCTCCTGTCTGGACTATTGTAATGCCCTTTTTGTTGGCACATCTGCTAGGTGTCTAAACAGGCTACAATATGTCCAGAACTGTGCTGCATGTGTCCTCACCCACACCTCCCCCGTGAGCACATCACGCCAGCGCTGTTCAGCCTCCACTGGCTCCCCATGAGCCTATGCTTTGACTTTAAAATCCTGGATCACACCTACCAAGCTATTCACAACTCTGGACCCAAGTACCTGTCTGATCTCATGCTACCCTCCTGCCCCACACGCACCCTTCACTCCTCCAGGTCTTGTTGTGTCCTGTATATATATATATTTACAACTTTTTTCACATACATTTTATTTTTATTTTCCATCAACTCATCTTCAAAACACTCTCCTGCAACCCGCCTCACCAATTTATATTTATAAAAAAGTATTATTTACCTCAAATCTGTAATCCTCCAAGAAGCTAGCCTGAAACTAGCCAGAAGCTAATCCAGAAGCTAACCAGAAGCTAGTTCAGAAGCTAGTTAGCTTCTTTACTGGCAAATCGTTAGTATTCAGCTAACCACGGTTTGTAGTCATCAGCTATCCTTTAGCTCGAATCTATCGCCAGTTCTGTAC
Source organism: Oncorhynchus tshawytscha (assembly GCF_018296145.1). Lineage (NCBI taxonomy): Eukaryota > Metazoa > Chordata > Actinopteri > Salmoniformes > Salmonidae > Oncorhynchus > Oncorhynchus tshawytscha. The sequence goes on along the minus strand of NC_056450.1, from coordinate 27,813,297 downwards.
GGCGCAGCACGGCTCAGAACGGAACATACCGGACCAATTTTTCTCTCCATGTCCCTGGATTTCGACTGCTCTCTGGACATTCATACCCGGATCTCACAGCTAGCTAGCTGCTATCCATTATTTATATTTCTACTTTGCACATTATTCCATTGCAAAACTACCATTCCAGTGTTTTACTTGCTATATTGTATTTACTTTGCCACCATGGCCTTTTTTGCCTTTACCTCCCTTCTCACCTCATTTGCTCACATTGTATATAGACTTGTTTATACTGTATTATTGACTGTATGTTTGTTTTACTCCATGTGTAACTCTGTGTCGTTGTATCTGTCGAACTGCTTTGCTTTATCTTGGCCAGGTCGCAATTGTAAATGAGAACTTGTTCTCAACTTGCCTACCTGGTTAAATAAAGGTAAAATAAATAAAAATAAAATAAAAGACAAAAAACTATGGGTGGCAGGGCTTTCAGTTGTGTGTCTCCTCGTCTGCGGAACGCACTTCCAGTCACTGTCAGGGCTGCAGAGTCTCTGGGCTTGTTTAAGGAACAGCTAAAGACTGAGCTGTTCAGAAAATAACCTCTGTTAATTCAGTTCTACTGTCATCCGGATCTGACGACACTGTATATAGCTTTGATTGTTGTCTGTGTTCTGTGTTATGAATTATTACTATTACTACATACGTCTCACACACTCTCCCAAACACACACACGCTCCAGATCGCTCCAAACTCAGCGAATCAGATTTCACACCCAGTATGACCTCATCCTGCTTGCTCGTCCTTCATTGATTCCCTGAGCTGGTTGTTATGACTGCTAAATGTTTCCTCCTTGGAGGGAGTGGTGCTGACAAATCAAAACATGTCAGTGTGTCTGACAGCAGATTCACTCACTGAATAGACACACACACACCGGTGACCTCGCTGCGGCCATGGCTGTTGAGACAGGTGTCCGTTCGTGTGCTGAGAGGTCAAGGGTTCAGAGCTGTGAGCCAGAGGTACTTGTGCTGCTCTGGAGAGAGAGAGTTGAAGTCAGAACGTGTTCATTAATAATGTGGGTTAGGTAGGGGCACCTCATTAAGTGTAGTACATTTAGATGACCCACTCTGGACACGTCTCTTGGTTTAAGAGTAGAAGTTCAAGCTGCCTACTTTCTACCCAATCCTTCATCACTCTTTCATGTCTCTTTTGCGTCCTGGTTGGCTTCTCTCTCTCTCTCTCTCTCTCTCTCTCTCTCTCTCTCTCTCTCTCTATCGCATGCACGCACACACGCACGCACGCACGCACACACACACACACACACCGTCTTCACCAGGCTCAGTTGCTGATTATCCTGGTCCCTCTCTCTGGGTAAATATCCAGAGACATTGCCCATGGAGTCAAAACATCCCCCACTGGAAGCTAAAATATTTCCTTTCTTGGCGGTGAAGGAATGTAGTACGAGGGTCAGTCAGTGCTGTGTCTTACAGCCTGGCTGCCTTACTGGCTGGCTGCCTTACAGCCTGGCTGCCTTACTGGCTGGCTGCCTTACAGCCTGGCTGCCTTACTTGCTGGCTGCCTTACAGCCTGGCTGCCTTACTGGCTGGCTGCCTTACTGAATTACTGCCTGGCTGCCTTACTGCTTCACTGCCTAGATGCCTTACTGCCTGGCTGTCCTACTGCCTTACAGCCTGGCTTGGTGGCTGGTTTTTACAGAGACAGGGTGGGCTCTGCACGGGATTAGACTGCATCAACAACACCAGTCACCTTTGACACAGCTACAGTGTCTACTGTAATAATACAGACTTGGATGGACTTCATTAGTTAGATTTCATATTTATCAACTTGATCCATCTTTATGAGCTCAGGGATCCTCATCAGAACCAGTCCTTCAGCCCAACCCAGCCATACCCAGCCATACCGTGCCATACCCAGCCTTGTCCCCGGCCCCATTTCTGGTTCTGCCCTTTCTCTGTGGTACCTGCCTCACATTTATAAAAGGTTTAGACCCTCTTCAGAGGATTTAGCTTCCTGTTAGTCAGCGACTAGACCCCTGTTTGGGTTGCCAGGTAACCAGGACCACTATAGGACCTGCCACCTGACTAAATATACTGCCCCCATGTGCCCAACAAGAGGATGGTGGAGGGATGGGCTTTGAACCATGTGGGGTTGAGGTAGGGGGGGTCATGATTCACCCTTTGTTTATTTCTGTGGGGAGTCATTAGATCATAGCCTGGTCCCAGGTCTGTATTGTCTGCTTTAGCCAACTCCTCTGACTGGCAGGGCCAAAGCACATAGAGACACAGCACATACAGGCCTTCCAAAATGTTCTCTGTGCGCCATCACTGTATGATTAATCCTACTGCTTCCCTCTGGTCCCAATACTGTATGATGACATGAGGCTTGATTACAGCTATGAGGTGATAAAACAAACATCCAGTCAGCTCGTTGATCCCCTCTGTGGTTAACTGCATCTGGAACAGGGGGCTTTGAAGTCCCCCTCCACTGGGTTTAGTCACCACTGTACAGTACTGAGTATAGACATTATTACTCCACTGGGTTTAGTCAACACTGTACAGTACTGAGCATAGACATGATTACTCCACTGAGTTTAGTCAACACTGTACAGTACTGAGTATAGACATTATTACTCCACTGGGTTTAGTCAACACTGTACAGTACTGAGCATAGACATTATTACTCCACTGGGTTTAGTCAACACTGTACAGTACTGAGTATAGACATTATTACTCCACTGGGTTTAGTCACCACTGTACAGTACTGAGCATAGACATTATTACTCCACTGGGTTTAGTCAACACTGTACAGTACTGAGCATAGACATTATTACTCTACTGGGTTTAGTCAACACTGTACAGTACTGAGCATAGACATTATTACTCCACTGGGTTTAGTCAACACTGTACAGTACTGAGCATAGACATTATTACTCCACTGGGTTTAGTCAACACTGTACAGTACTGAGCATAGACATTATTACTCCACTGGGTTTAGTCAACACTGTACAGTACTGAGCATAGACATTATTACTCTACTGGGTTTAGTCAACACTGTACAGTACTGAGCATAGACATTATTACTCCACTGGGTTTAGTCAACACTGTACAGTACTGAGCATAGACATTATTACTCCACTGGGTTTAGTCAACACTGTACAGTACTGAGTATAGACATTATTACTCCACTGGGTTCAGTCAACACTGTACAGTACTGAGCATAGACATTATTACTCCACTGGGTTTAGTCAACACTGTACAGTACTGAGCATAGACATGATTACTCCACTGAGTTTAGTCAACACTGTACAGTACTGAGTATAGACATTATTACTCCACTGGGTTTAGTCAACACTGTACAGTACTGAGCATAGACATTATTACTCCACTGGGTTTAGTCAACACTGTACAGTACTGAGCATAGACATTATTACTCCACTGGGTTTAGTCAACACTGTACAGTACTGAGCATAGACATTATTACTCCACTGGGTTTAGTCAACACTGTACAGTACTGAGTATAGACATTATTACTCCACTGGGTTTAGTCACCACTGTACAGTACTGAGCATAGACATTATTACTCCACTGGGTTTAGTCAACACTGTACAGTACTGAGCATAGACATTATTACTCTACTGGGTTTAGTCAACACTGTACAGTACTGAGCATAGACATTATTACTCCACTGGGTTTAGTCAACACTGTACAGTACTGAGCATAGACATTATTACTCCACTGGGTTTAGTCAACACTGTACAGTACTGAGCATAGACATTATTACTCCACTGGGTTTAGTCACCACTGTACAGTACTGAGTATAGACATTATTACTCCACTGGGACATTATTACTCCACTGGGCTTAGTTCAACACTGTACAGTACTGAGCATAGACATTATTACTCCACTGGGTTTAGTCAACACTGTACAGTACTGAGTATAGACATTATTACTCCACTGGGTTTAGTCAACACTGTACAGTACTGAGCATAGACATTATTACTCCACTGGGTTTAGTCAACACTGTACAGTACTGAGTATAGACATTATTACTCCACTGGGTTTAGTCACCACTGTACAGTACTGAGCATAGACATTATTACTCCACTGGGTTTAGTCAACACTGTACAGTACTGAGTATAGACATTATTACTCCACTGGGTTTAGTCACCACTGTACAGTACTGAGTATAGACATTATTACTCCACTGGGTTTAGTCAACACTGTACAGTACTGAGCATAGACATTATTACTCCACTGGGTTTAGTCACCACTGTACAGTACTGAGCATAGACATTATTACTCCACTGGGTTTAGTCAACACTGTACAGTACTGAGCATAGACATTATTACTCCACTGGGTTTAGTCAACACTGTACAGTACTGAGCATAGACATTATTACTCCACTGGGTTTAGTCAACACTGTACAGTACTGAGCATAGACATTATTACTCCACTGGGTTTAGTCACCACTGTACAGTACTGAGTATAGACATTATTACTCCACTGGGTTTAGTCAACACTGTACAGTACTGAGCATAGACATTATTACTCCACTGGGTTTAGTCACCACTGTACAGTACTGAGCATAGACATTATTACTCCACTGGGTTTAGTCAACACTGTACAGTACTGAGCATAGACATTATTACTCCACTGGGTTTAGTCAACACTGTACAGTACTGAGCATAGACATTATTACAAAACCTCTAAGGATCTCTATTTTATTGTCTGTTTAGCTTTGTTTAAAAAGTTGTGAAACACATCAGAGGGGGCACAGGGGCACGTGCCCTCTCAGATTTGTCCTGCTTCAAAATTAGTAAGTAATTACTAAATGTACTGAATATATGTTCCTTTCAGTCTTTTACGCAGATGTTAGAGAAGCATATATATATATATATATATATATTTTTTTTTATGACCACAGGAGGATACAGACAGCTCAAAAGGTATGCTTAGATATGCAGAAAAAAAATACATATTTTTAAAAAATAGAATTAAGCATAATGATTATGGCTAGATTGCAGGAAAAATGTGTTTCAAGTGTTGGAAAAATGCAAAAATTCTCGAACTTATGGACCACCCCCCAGCCATCCTCACATACTGGACTTTCTATCGTATCAGATTTTTGTGCTTCATGATGCCCCTGAAACTCTTGACAAAGAAAAAATCATGATCCACACAGTTGACACAGAAACATCCTTAAAGGCAGTTTCCAACAGGCTGTGATGTTCCAGTGGAGTTGGTGATGATTGTTAATGATGGTTCCTATTGAGCGTGTCCACTGTCTTCACAATGTTGTGTTCTATCTACAGGCTGGTGTGTGTTACTGGGCAGACCTTTGATCCCACAAATGATGTCGTCAGAGTTACCGTGAACCAGAATGCAATGGGGGTGTCCAAAGAGGTCTACTCATACTTGGTGAGTGTGTTCCTGTTGTCAATCCTCTATATTTTTCTCTATTTAATCTATTTAATGACTCTGTCTTCTCTGTTTCTCTCCCTCATACTTTCCCTCACTCCCCTTTTCTTTCTCTCTGTCTGTCTCTCTCTTGCTCTCTTTTTCTCTTTGTCTGTCTCTCTCTTGCTCTCTTTTTCTCTTCCTCTCATTCTCTCTGTCTCTCTCTCCCTCTCATTCTCTCTGTCTCTCTCTCCCTCTCATTCTCTCTGTCTCTCTCTCCCTCTCATTCTCTGTCTCTCTCTCCCTCTCATTCTCTGTCTCTCTCTCCCTCTCATTCTCTCTGTCTCTCTCTCCCTCTCATTCTCTCTGTCTCTCTCTTGCTCTCTTTTTCTCTCCCTCTCATTCTCTCTGTCTCTCTCTCTCCCTCATTCTCTCTGTCTCTCTCTTGCTCTCTTTTTCTCTCCCTTTCATTCTCTCTGTCTCTCTCTCCCTCTCATTCTCTCTGTCTCTCTCTTGCTCTCTTTTTCTCTCCCTCTCATTCTCTCTGTCTCTCTCTCCCTCTCATTCTTTCTCTCTCTCCCTCTCATTCTCTCTGTCTCTCTCTTGCTCTCTTTTTCTCTCCCTCTCATTCTCTCTGTCTCTCTCTCCCTCTCATTCTCTCTCTCTCTCTCCCTCTCATTCTCTCTGTCTCTCTCTTGCTCTCTTTTTCTCTCACTCTCATTCTCTCTGTCTCTCTCTCCCTCTCATTCTCTCTGTCTCTCTCTTGCTCTCTTTTTCTCTCCCTCTCATTCTCTCTGTCTCTCTCTCCCTCTCATTCTCTCTGTCTCTCTCTCCCTCTCATTCTCTCTGTCTCTCTCTCCCTCTCATTCTCTCTCTCTCTCCCACTCATTCTCTCTGTCTCTCTCTTGCTCTCTTTTTCTCTCCCTCTCATTCTCTCTGTCTCTCTCTCCCTCTCATTCTCTCTGTCTCTCTCTTGCTCTCTTTTTCTCTCCCTCTCATTCTCTCTGTCTCTCTCTCCCTCTCATTCTCTCTCTCTCTCTCCCTCTCATTCTCTCTGTCTCTCTCTTGCTCTCTTTTTCTCTCACTCTCATTCTCTCTGTCTCTCTCTCCCTCTCATTCTCTCTGTCTCTCTCTTGCTCTCTTTTTCTCTCCCTCTCATTCTCTCTGTCTCTCTCTCCCTCTCATTCTCTCTGTCTCTCTCTCCCTCTCATTCTCTCTGTCTCTCTCTCCCTCTCATTCTCTCTCTCTCTCTCCCTCTCATTCTCTCTGTCTCTCTCTTGCTCTCTTTTTCTCTCCCTCTCATTCTCTCTGTCTCTCTCTCCCTCTCATTCTCTCTCTCTCTCTCCCTCTCATTCTCTCTGTCTCTCTCTCCCTCTCATTCTCTCTGTCTCTCTCTCCCTCTCATTCTCTCTGTCTCTCTCTCCCTCTCATTCTCTCTCTCTCTCTCCCTCTCATTCTCTCTGTCTCTCTCTTGCTCTCTTTTTCTCTCCCTCTCATTCTCTCTGTCTCTCTCTCGCTCTCATTCTCTCTGTCTCTCTCTTGCTCTCTTTTTCTCTCCCTCTCATTCTCTCTGTCTCTCTCTCCCTCTCATTCTCTCTGTCTCTCTCTTGCTCTCTTTTTCTCTCCCTCTCATTCTCTCTGTCTCTCTCTCCCTCTCATTCTCTCTGTCTCTCTCTTGCTCTTTTTCTCTCCCTCTCATTCTCTCTGTCTCTCTCTCCCTCTCATTCTCTCTGTCTCTCTCTTGCTCTCTTTTTCTCTCTCTGTCTCTCTCTTGCTCTTTTTCTCTCCCTCTCATTCGCTCTGTCTCTCTCTCCCTCTCATTCTCTCTGTCTCTCTCTTGCTCTTTTTCTCTCCCTCTCATTCGCTCTGTCTCTCTCTCCCTCTCATTCTCTCTCTCTCACTCTCATTCTCTCTTCCTTCCTCCTTTTTACTCTCCTTACTCCCTGACCTGTCTTTACATTTTCTTCCTCCTACTTATTTATTTTCAGTATTTCTTTGCTCGTAGTCTGTCTCTTGCTCGTTAAATCCACAATCTTTCCATCCTTTCTTTTCCCTCGTCCCTCCATCTCTCCCCAGTCCCTGGTCCTTGTTCATACTGGGAAAGTGTTCCCAATGTGTCAGTTGAATGTTAGCAGATTTGTCTTCTGATATTCAGGAATGCATATGTGTGGGAATCTTCAAACATTCATCAGAACTGCAACTAAGCACTATTGCCATGCAGAACTCGGTGCCAGCAAAAACAAACATGGAGCTTGTTGAAATGTCCTCCTCTTTGAATTCATTACAAACCGAGGAGTCCGGCTGCTTCTTCTGCTGATTGACCTTGACCCACACAGTCTCCTATTGGATTAGGACTACACAGACTGGAAATACACAACTAAATCCTCTGTTTCTTTTTGCTTATGGACAAAGAGTTTATTTTTAATTCAACTGGGATGTTGGAAAATTTCAGTCACTTTTAAGAAAGGCTTCTGCTTGTGAGTCATGATCTCAGGGATAAATAACAGACTTGGAGACAAGAGGGTGTTGAACATGCAAAACAACAAATGTTTTTTAGGCTTGTGGGAACCTCTTGCGGTCCCCTACCACTTTTTGGGTTGCTTCTCCAGGGTGTGAGGGAAAGAAAGGGAGAAAATGGATGAAGGGGATTCTGAGGAAAAGGGATAACGGTTCGGATCCAAACGGAGACAGGATGGGCACCTCCTCTGCACCTCCTTCCTCTGCACCTCGGGCCGGAAACATCTGCCTCCACCACACACACACACACACACACACACACACACACACACACACACACACACACACACACACACACACACACACACACACACACACACACACACACACACACACACACACACAGACAATGGAAATCTCTGCTTGTTCACACACACACAGGAAGTGAATCCTGTCAGTGAGAATGAGAGGTCTTCCCTAGAGGCAAGGTTCACAGAGGGGAGAGAAGCTTCGGCAGTCTCCGGAATGCTGATGCTGTATAGCTGTATTGGGATATTTGTCTTAGCCCCAGGGACCTATCCTCCGTCTGTGTGTGTGTGTGTGTGTGTGTGTGTGTGTGTGCGTGTGTCTGTGTGTGTGTGTTTCAAGTTTTATATTGTCACATGCACCAGTAGAGTGAAATGCTTAGCTTGCAAGCCCTATCCAACAGTGCTGTATTCATTATTAAAATAGTAGAACTAATAAGAAAAAGGGATAAAGAAAAAACCCAGAAGAAATAAGAGACCTATATACAGGGTAAATGTACAACGTGTGTGTGTGTGTGTGTCGCAGGAGGTTGATGGCACCTTAATTGGGGACGATGGGCTCATGATAATGACTAGAGTGGAATAAGTGGAATGGTATCAAATACGTGTTTGATGCCATTCCATTTGCTCCGTTTCAGCCTTTATTATGAGCCATGCTCCCCTCAGCAGCCTCCACTGGTGTCAAATCAACTCAAATCAAATGTTATTGGTCACACACACGTGTTTAGCAGATGTTATTGCGATGTGTAGCAAAATGCTTGTGCTTCTAGCTCCGACAGTGCAGGAATATCTAACAAGTAATATCTAACAGTTTCACAACAAATACCCAAATTACACGTAAATCTAAGTGAGGAATGGATTAAGAATATATATACATATATGTCATAGCAGCATTGGAGTAAGATACAGTGACATAATATAGAGTACAGTATATACATATGAGATGGGTGATGCAATATTTACAAACAATTAAGGTGACTAAGATACCGTAGAATAGTATAGAGTACAGTTTATACATATGAGATGCGGGATGCAATATTTACAAACAATTAAAGTGACTAAGATACCGTAGAATAGTATAGAGTACAGTTTATACATATGAGATGAGTAATGCAATATTTACAAACAATGAAAGTGACTAAGATACCGTAGAATAGTATAGAGTACAGTTTATACAAATGAGATGAGTAATGCAAGATACGGGGACATTATTAAAGTGGCTAGTATAAAGTGGCCAGTGATTCCTAATCTATGTCTATAGGCAGCAGTCTCTGATGTGCTGTAAATGGCTGTTTAACAGTCAGTGGTGTAGTATAGAATACAATACAGTATATACATTTGAAATGGGTGATGCAATATGTAAACAGAATTTAGAAGTGACTAAGATACCGTAGAATAGTGTGGAGTGTGGTTTATACATATGAGATGAGTAATGCTAGATACGGAACATTATTCAAGTGGATAGTGATCCTTTTCCTTAAAGTGGCCAGTGATTCCTAATCTATATCTATAGGCAGCCGCCTCTGATGTGCTAGTGATGGCTATTTAGCAGTTTGATGGTCTTGAGATAGAAGCTGTTTTTCAGTCTCTCGGTCCCAGCATTGTACTGACCTCGCCTTCTGGTTGATAGTGGGATGAACAGGCAGTGGTGGTTGATGTCCTTGATGATCTTTTTGGCCTTCCTATGGCATTGGGTGGTGTAAGTGTCCAGGAGGGTGGAAAGTTTGCCCCCGGTAATGTGTTGGGCAGACCGCACCACCCTCTGGAGAGCTTTGCAGTTGTGGGCGGTGCAGTTTCCGTACCAGGCGGTGACACAGCTCGACAGGATGCTCTCAATTGTGTATCTGTAAACGTTTGTGAGGGTTTTAGGTGTTAAGCCAAATTTCTTCAGCCTCCTGAGGTTGAAGAGGCGTTGTTGCGCCTTCTTCACCACACTGTCTGTGTGGGTGGAACATTTCAGTTTGTCAGTGATGTGGACGCCGAGGAACTTGAAGCTTTCCACCTTCTCCACTGCGGTCCCATCGATGTGGATGGAGGAATGCTCCCTCTGCTATTTCCTGAAGTCCACGATCATCTCCATAGTTTTGTTGACATTGAGTGACACCACACTGACACCACACTCCCAGAGCCCTCACTTCCTCCCTGTAGGCTGTCTCATCGTTGTTTGTAATCAAGACTACTACTGTTGTGTCGTCTGCAAACTTGATGATTGAGTTGGAGGCGTGCTTGGCCATGCAGTCATGGTTGAACAGGGAGTACAGGAGGGGGCTTAGCACGCACACTTGTGAGGCCCCAGTATTGAGGATCAACAAATAGGTGTTGTTTCCTACCTTCACAAACCTGGGGGCGACCTGTCAGGAAGTCCAGGACCCAGTTGCACAGGAAGGGGTTCAGACCCAGGGCCTCAAGCTTGATGATGAGCTTGGAGGGTACTTTGGTGTTGAATGCTGAGCTATAGTCAATGAACAGCATTCTTACATAGGTATGCCTCTTGTCCAGATGGGACAGGGCAGTGTTCAGTGTGGTGACAATTGGATTGTCTGTGGATCTATTGGGGCGGTAAGCAAATTGAAGTGGGTCTAGGGAGTCAGGTAAGGTGGAGGTGATATGATCCTTGATTAGTCTCTCAAAACATTTCATGATGAGAGAGGTGAGTGTTACGGAGTGATAGTCATTTAGTTCAATTACCTTTGCTTTCTTAGGTACAGGGACAATGGTGGCCATCTTAAAGCATGTGGCAACAACAGACTGGGATAGGGAGAGATTGAATATATCTGTGAACACACCAGCCAGCTGGTCTGCACATGCTCTGAAGATGCGGCTAGGGATGCCATCTGGGCCGACAGCCTTGCGAGGGTTGAAATGCTTAAAAGTCTTACTCACACTGGAGAAGGAGAGCCCTGTATTTTCCTCAAAGCGAGTGAAGGTGTTCAGCCTGTCTGTGTGTGTGTTGCTGTATTACTATATGGCTGTACAGTGAAATATATCCTAGCTCCAGAAACCTGTCATATGTGGATGAGATGAACCCAAGACCTCAGTATAGAACAATACTAAATACTCCTCAAGGCTTCAGTGTCCTCAAGTTTTAAATATCAAACTTGAAATATGTTACAGTTTATTTAGCTAGAGCTGAGGAAACCAAAAGTATGGACTACATAGAACTTATAGATGATTTGAATGATCCAATTATAGTGCCACTTTAACCACATTTCCATCCACAGTTTTTCTGCGAGTAAAGTCATACCTTGTAAAAGAAAATCACGACAACTATGATGGAAACAGGACATTTCGGTACAATTGTATAAATGTCGACAGATCGTTTGTTTGTTCGACATCGTGTGCTCGTTTAGTGTCGGTAAAGTTAATTATGCGAGAAATGCGCAAATATTGATCTAATAACCATCCTATTGAAGTAAACTTGGAGTCACGCAATGATATGGTATGTGGTCCTCCCACTACGACTCGGGAAACCATGCAGTTTATTAGGTTACATGTGAAAATGATAAACTTCACAAGGAGGTGAAAGTACACGGCGATGAGCTTGATGCTCCTTTCCAATACATTTTGAGGGTCTTACTCTAGTGACATCATGATGATTGATGCTTGACTGCCGTTTGACTGTAGACTAGCCTACCCACACTGTTGTATCTGATAGCTGTTGGCTCGAGTGCATGTGCCCAGACCAGAGTAGACACATTTGCTATTTAACAGTTTTTGTGACAAAATGGTTAAAAATGCAATGGGAAACACATTGAACTTTAGATTTTTATTCGGTACGTGAAAACTTCAACCAAAAAGTACATTTTGTGTGCACTACGTCATCACGTTCTGATTTTTATCTGCATCATGTACATTTGGTGGGAACACACCACTGGTGTGAAAATTAGTATGTTTTCTTCACGCATATATTTGAATATTCACATGGAAATCTTTTGCTAATTGGATGGAAAGCGAGCTAATAAATGAAAACAGCAGACTGCTGCCTCGCTCGGAGGTGTGTACAGTAGCAGAACAACAACGCAGCCACATGGCACATTACCGTTTTTTTCAATTGCTAACAAGCATCGGTCAATACTGAAGTGACTTTTTCAAAACTCTTCACACGGTCTACATTACCAACATATATTTTGGCCAAACAGTTCATCTCACCTCCAAAACTCAGTCACTACATTCATGTCCCAAATGTAGCTTGTTCGACATCAACACTTCCAACAATTCTCACTCAGGAAGCATACATTGTCACTCATAACACACTGACCTAAAAAACATTAACAACAAGGAGCAATACATAAACAATGAACTTTCTCTTTGAAGTTTGAATGATTTTTGACATAAATCAGTATTTCATTATAGAATAAGAATAAGGCCTTTCCTTTATTGACTGTACTAACGTACACAGTTGAAGTCAGAAGTTTACATACACCTTAGCCAAATACATTTAAACTCAGTTTTTCACAATTCCTGACATTTAATCCTAGTAAAAAATCCCTTTCTTAGATCAGTTAGGATCATCACTTTATTTTAAGAATGTGAAATGTCAGAATAATAGTAGAGAGAATCAATTATTTTCACTTTTATTTCTTTCATCACATTCCCAGTGGGTCAGAAGTTTACATACACTCAATTAGTATTTGGTAGCATTGCCTTTAAATTGTTTAACTTGGGTCAAACGTTTTGGGTAGCCTTCCACAAGCTTCCCACAATAAGTTGGGTGAATTTTGGCCCATTCCTCCTGACAGAGCTGGTGTAACTGAGTCAGGTTTGTAGGCCTCCTTGCTCGCACACGCTTTTTCAGTTCTGCCCACAAATTTTCAATAGGAATGAGGTCAGGGCTTTGTGATGGCCACTCCAATACCTTGACTTTGTTGTCCTTAAGCCATTTTGCCACAACTTTGGAAGTATGCTTGGGGTCAATGTCTATTTGGAAGACCTATTTGCGACCAAGCTTTAACTTCCTGACTGATGTCTTGAGATATTGCTTCAATATAGCCACATAACTTTACTCCTCATGAAGCCATCTATTTTGTGAAGTGCACCAGTCCCTCCTGCAGCAAAGCACCCCCACAACATGATGCTGCCACCCCCGTGCTTCATGGTTGGGATGGTGTTCTTCAGCTTGCAAGCTTCCCCCTTTTTCCTCTGATGTTGTTGTTTGTACAGATGAACATGGTACCTTCAGGCGTTTGGAAATTGCTCCCAAGGATGAACCAGAATTGTGGTCTACCACAAATCTTGGCTGTCTTCAGGAGAAGTGTATCTACACCCTGGCAGTCTTCAGGAGAAGTGTATCTACACCCTGGCAGTCTTCAGGAGAAGTGTATCTACACCCGCATCCAGTTAAGAACATCTGGTCATGTGGATGATGGTCACCTTCCACCTCCACGCAGAGAAAAACTCCTCTATGGGGTTTAGGAAGGGGATGTATGGAGGCAGGAATAGTACTGACATCCTGGGACGTGCAACAAAGTGGTGGAATGCCACATTATCCCACACAACAACGAAGGTAGGGGAGTTTCTTGCCCCTCTCTCCTCCGCTGGCACAAGTCGATTATGCAGCTCATCCAGAAAAGAAACGAGCCTCTCTGTATTGTAGGGGCCAATGAGTGGTCTGTGTAACAGCAAACCATCATTGGACAGTTCTGCACACATTGTGATGTTAGCTCCTCTCTGCCCTGGGACATCCACGGTTGCTCTCTGTCCAATCACATGTCTGCGGCGTGTTTCTGCCAGGTTGAATCCAGCTTCATCCACAAAGATGAATGTATGTGCAGTTTGCCTGGCTTCCATCTCCATTACTCTCTGAAATACAACAAATCCACAGTTTTACAGTACTTTACATTATCCATAGCTGTGTATGTACCCTGTTTGGTTATTGAACAGACATCTTACCTGGACATATTGATACCAGAGTTCTTTCACACGTTTACCGTTTCTCTCAAAGGGTACAGTGTATAACTGCTTCATCCTTAGTTTCTCTAGGACTCTGACAATTATGGTTGTGCTGACTGTATTCACATTCCCAAAAGTGATATTGTCTGCCAGCACTCTGTCCGGAATTTCCCACAGTTTTATTGTATTGTTGCCAATTACCACGTCGACAATGGCAATTTCCTTCGCATCCTTCGCATTCTGCCTACCCCTCCTGTGGGTGGCAACCTTTGGATCCTACTGAAAAACAAACAATCAATATATTTCAAAATGTCAGTACATGTAAAAATGTGAACATACTGTATTGTACTGCAATAATAGTTCAATTATCATTGAAGGATGCACATCTCACCTGTTGGAAATGTGTACTATTGATACAACTGTTGAACGCTGCAGATTTGGTTGCATCCTTAAACCAGCCTCTCTCAAAGAGAGAACATGGTTTACAACATGGTCAATAATTGTGGCCCTTATCTCATCAGAGACCACCGCTCTTGGTCTTCCTCTCCTTTGTCCTCCACGCATTCTCCCTCTCGCTCCCTGTCACTCTTCTTTCCCCACCAACCTGTCTTCCTTGATCTATGTTTCCAAACTAAATCATTCCGAAGCCGTCCTCTTATGTCTGTTTGGTAACGAGACTAAAAACAGGACACTTGGGTAGGTTTCACCTGAAATTGCAATCAGCTGTGTTTGGAATAATTACATTTTCTGCTGAGATTTTCTATATGTTTCAATCTGGTTACTGCAGAAATGCACAACATTTGCCATCATTCTGTTTTGAATGTGTTTTGGAAACAGTGTGTCAGCATTTGAAAACGTGCTGCAAATATATAGTTTTGCAGGTGATGGAGTATGAATGAGAAAAGAGTTCATGGATTTCAGAGAATGTGGTCATTGAAAGCATTTTGTGTGAAAGCAATGAAAAATGATTCACAGTTTGGTCCACATATACTTCTGTTCGCTGACTGTGTGAAGAGTTTTGACAATCTAACTTCAGATTTGACCATTGCATTTTAGCAATTGAAAAAAAAAACATAGTAACAACATGGCACATTAATATGTTCCACCTCCACCCCAGGTCCCCAAGCTGCTGTCTATGGAGCCTAGGAAAGGCTCTCGTTCAGGGGGAACCAGGGTGACCCTCAGGGGGGAGTACCTGGACACTGGCTCTCAGGTCAGAGTCAAGGTCAACGGCACCCAGGACTGCACCATACTCACGTGAGTCTTACTGTGTGAATTATTAAATTGTCTTCACTGTTGGACTTGTATGTTGCTGTGCTGAATCTGTAGGCTTTGTGTTACTCTAAAGGAGACAGTCCTGTTGAGTTGTTTGGTTATATCGTGCGTGAGGTATTGTTATTTCTTCAGCTGCTGCATATGGTGTCTGTTCAGAGGCTGTGTTTTGGTTCTTGGCTGTATTTGTTATGGAAACCGTCTTGGTGTGTGGTTTTATTATGCTGATTGTGTGTTATTATTGTGTGTGTGTGTGTGTGTGTGTGTGTGTGCTCCAGGCTAACCAAAGACACCATCGAGTGCACCATACCTGCGGCCCTGCACACACACACTGAGGCGGTGTCGGTGTGTGTGGAGTTTGAGGATATTCCCTGTCAGAGCGCTGAGCTTCTCACCCAGTACATCTATGAGAAAAACCCCACCATCAGCTACATCAAACCCAGGAAGAGCTACCTCAGGTTCACACACACACGTACAGTACATACATACTGTATAGACACACAGATGCACACACACACACAAACAGACACACACACAGAGAACAGTCAGCATTCTGCATTGTTCCATTGGTAACTCTAACATTCCATAGTTTCCATTTATCCAGTGTTTCATAGATAAACAACAGTGTTATATTGACAAATGAGAGTATGAAATCATGCAGAAAATATTATTGCATTAATTATACACCTCTTGTAGTTCCATTACACCACACAATCTCTCTTGGAGGGTTTCTCTGGAATCCGACCACAGAGATGACATACTGAGTTAATGTCTTCCTGATGCTCTGTGGCTTCTCCAGGCCTGTTTCTGTGTGTGTGTTGGTTTTAAATGACACCTCATGTGTGAGACAGACCTCTGAGAGAGAGCACAATGGGTCTGATTGGCATGTGTGCTGACACTGACTGTGTGGTTGTGTGTGCTCTCTGTCTCTAACCAGAGTGGCTGTCTGTGTTCCCTATTTCTGACCATATGTGTTTGCGTGTAGTTGTGTGTGCTCTGACCATAAGTTGTTGTGTGTACCAGTGGCGGTCGGACCATCACAGTGACGGGGCAAGGTTTTGACCTGGTGCAGAGCGTCAGTATGGAGGTGCTGGGCATCGGACAGGATGTGAGTCATAACAGGGAACCTCTCTGGTAGAATAGATTAACTCCTGAAGTATCTCACATCTTAGAAGAAGCTGAAAAACAGAAGTGAATTAATAGAATGGACTCCTCTTTCTCATCCTCATTGTCTTTCCTCAGGCCTGTAAAGTGCAGTCTTCCTCCATGATCACATGCTCCTCCCCCGCCTCCAGCCAATCCCAGCAGGCCACGGTAGAGTTCTTGCTGAATGGAGTTCTCTACACGGGAGATGGCCCCGCCTTTGACGGCCCAGACCAGGAGGAAGAGGAGGAGCCTCACAGAGGTCACTTCCTGTTGGAGTATGTGGAAGATCCTCAGTTCTTCACCGCCAACAAAGAGAAGCTGATCAAACACCACCCTGGAGAACCACTCACACTCATCATCAATGTGAGTGACAGCCCAGTGCACCAATGGGAGAGGGTGGAGCAGGATGAGAAGTAAAAAGCCCATTGACCAGGGAGATTAGTGGACCTGCTCCAGGAACTGTCCATTCCTGTCAATCTGGATGTACTCTGAGAATAGTAGAAAGACATGTCTCAATGGCTTTGTATTCATACTCTCTTTAAACAGATCAAAGACTGTGTAGCTCTGAATCATGACTTGTATTTATTTAAGACTTGGCTGTTCCTCAGAGATGGAAGTACAGGACAAGAACACCACCTCTAAGCAGAGAACCCAGTCAGCCATGTTTGTGTGGGATCCTGTCTGTATTATAGCTGACTAATGCAACTGCCACATAAACTACTGCCTCATATATGAGGGAGGGTTGAGGGTTGTAATGCTAACAATTGTAAAAACTGTAAATATACTGGTGCTGCTGATTTATACAGGCCTTGGTGCCGGAAGGGAGAGACAGACAGCCGAAGTTGCAAAGACTAGCAGAAATAGGGCTTTGAACATCGGTTGGTCTGAGTTCTTCTCTCTCTCCGTCTCTGCCCCTATCGCTCTCTTTCTCTCCTCTGCGTGTGTGTGTGCGTGTGTGCGTGCATGCGCGTGTCAGGATGGGGCCTCCTTACAGGAATGGCTGCCTCAGCCTTGTCTACTTGGGTGAAAGAGGGGAGGGGGGTATTCAATGTTGCTTCCTGTTTTCTTTGGGAAGGTGGATTCCACTTTGGGTGGACCTAGTTTGTGGAACACTGACTCGTGTGACTGTGTGTGTATGTGAGTGGGCTGGACCAGGTTAAGAGAATGTTGGGTGGAGTTGAACGGGTTTGTTTGATGGGGATTGTTGTTTGGTTAGATCCTATGTGAATGACCTCTGTTGGAATGTGGTGGGTTTTGTTTGCTTTCATCCCGTTTTGGCCCTAGGTATTCATTGTTCCGTGTGTGTGTGTGTGTGTGTGTGTGTGTGTGTGTGCGTGCGTGCGTGCGTGCGTGCGCATGTGTGCGTTCGTGCATGCTTGTTGACAGAGACCCAGGGGGTGGCATCCTGCAGAGGGGACAGGACAGTACAGGGTCCTGAGGGTGTAATCACAGAGGGGAAACACACTGGGGATAAACACACAACCTCTCCTCTACTCTCCTCTTCTGCTCCTCTCCTTACTCAGCCATGTCAGTCCACTGTTGTGTGTGTGTGTGTGTGTGTGTGGGGACCAGTGCTCAAAACACTGACTAAGGAGAGGCTGGTGTTGTGATGGACGGGTGTCAGTCCACTGTTGTGTGTGTGTGGGGACCAGTGCTCAAAACTCTGACTAAGGAGAGGCTGGAGAGGCTGGTGTTGTGATGGACGGGTGTCTACTGTTTGATTCTTTAAGATGAACTTTCACACAGTTTGTGAGGAGAAATGTTGTGAAACAGTTTGGCACAGGGATACTCAGTGTGACAGATGAATGACAGGCCTGTGTGTGTGTGTGTGTGTGTGTGTGTGTGTGTGTGTGTGTGTGTGTGTGTGTGTGTGTGTGTGTGTGTGTGTGTGTGTGTGTGTGTGTGTGTGTGTGTGCGTGGGGACCAGTGCTCAAAACACTGACTAAGGAGAGGCTGGTATTGTGATGGACGGGTGTCAGTCCACTGTTGTGTGTGTGTGGGGACCAGTGCTCAAAACACTGACTAAGGAGAGGCTGGTGTTGTGATGGACGGGTGTCAGTCCACTGTGTGTGTGTGTGTGTGTGTGTGTGTGTGTACCAGTGCTCAAAACACTGACTAAGGAGAGGCTGGTGTTGTGATGGACGGGTGTCAGTCCACTGTTGTGTGTGTGTGGGGACCAGTGCTCAAAACACTGACTAAGGAGAGGCTGGTGTTGTGATGGACGGGTGTCAGTCCACTGTTGTGTGTGTGTGGGGACCAGTGCTCAAAACACTGACTAAGGAGAGGCTGGTGTTGTGATGGACGGGTGTCAGTCCACTGTTGTGTGTGTGTGGGGACCAGTGCTCAAAACACTGACTAAGGAGAGGCTGGTGTTGTGATGGACGGGTGTCAGTCCACTGTTGTGTGTGTGTGGGGACCAGTGCTCAAAACACTGACTAAGGAGAGGCTGGTGTTGTGATGGACGGGTGTCAGTCCACTGTTGTGTGTGTGTGGGGACCAGTGCTCAAAACACTGACTAAGGAGAGGCTGGTGTTGTGATGGACGGGTGTCAGTCCACTGTTGTGTGTGTGTGGGGACCAGTGCTCAAAACACTGACTAAGGAGAGGCTGGTGTTGTGATGGACGGGTGTCAGTCCACTGTTGTGTGTGTGTGGGGACCAGTGCTCAAAACACTGACTAAGGAGAGGCTGGTGTTGTGATGGAGGGGTGTCAGTCCACTGTTGTGTGTGTGTGGGGACCAGTGCTCAAAACACTGACTAAGGAGAGGCTGGTGTTGTGATGGACGGGTGTCAGTCCACTGTTGTGTGTGTGTGTGGGGACCAGTGCTCAAAACTCTGACTAAGGAGAGGCTGGAGAGGCTGGTGTTGTGATGGACGGGTGTCTACTGTTTGATTCTTTAAGATGAACTTTCACACAGTTTGTGAGGAGAAATGTTGTGAAACAGTTTGGCACAGGGATACTCAGTGTGACAGATGAATGACAGGCCTGTGTGTGTGTGTGTGTGTGTGTGTGTGTGTGTGTGTGTGTGTGTGTGTGTGTGTGTGTGTGTGTGTGTGTGTGTGTGTGTGTGTGTGTGTGTGTGTGCGCCCATAGGTGCGTGTCAGCTGTGCCTATCTGAGCCAGACCATGGTGTCCCTAGTGTTCTGACTGACCGGTGGCTGTTTTTGTTTGGGTTTGGCACAGAAAGGACCGAGCGATCTGGATCTGGCACCAGAGGAATACTCAGTGATGATTGGCTCCTATCCCTGTGACATCAGCTTCCATAACAACCAGCTGTTCCACTGTACCATCAACGGGTCACTGGGCTCCAGTGAGGGTGTACTGCCTGTCACAGTGAGTACAACTACATCATATTCTAAGGCTACTAATTAGGACCACTTTATTATCATGATTTTGAATCCGTGTCCAGTTTGGTTTTATGTACTGACTTAACTATGTCCCCATGATTCAGCTGAGAGCAGAGAGACAAGCAGGATGACAGGCTCCTCTTGGTCAGGGTGTAATAGTAAACCTAAAGCTGAATTCTAATAGTTTATGTCTATTCATCTGTAATCTGTTCATCTCTTGTCTCCAGCTCAATCACACACCCTCATATACACACGTGCAGGGGATAACAGGCACACAAGCACGCACGCACGCAAGCATGTATGCAAGCGTGCGCATGTACACACATACATACACACACACACACACACACCACTACCTGGGTTTTCATTTCAATTCTACTGTTTCAGAAGGGACCTTGGGACAGTGGCCTTGTCCACATGTTTTGGTTTTGTGTCAGAAGTCTCTTTATAATAGAAGGACTCAATAAAGCCACAACCAAACTCGCTCTGATAAAGTCCCCACCTCTTCTCTTCCTCCCTCTCTCACTCTTTTCACTCTCTCTTGCTCCCTCCCCGCTCTCGTCCGTTTCCCATTTCAGTCTGTTTTGAGAGGGTATATTAGGGAGAAACAGACATCAACATTTTACCTTTGATCTGAGTTAGACAGTCAGACATGGCCATTCTATCAGTCTGTTACTCACAGATGGTCAGTGAGGCATGAGTCACGGAGGGAGGGGGAGGGAGGGAGGGAGGGAGGGAGGGAGGGAGGGAGGGAGGGAGGGAGGGAGGGAGGGAGGGAGGGAGGGAGGGAAAACACTCTCTCTCTCGCTCAGGATGTCCATAAATAAACACATGCAATTAGCAGACAAACACAGAGGGCAGGGGTCAAACAAGATGTCATAACACCAACGGTTGGGCAGCCCTCATCTCTCCTGAGAATGTGTGTGTGTGTGTGTAGTTATATTTGTGTTGTTTGTGTGCTAGGTCCCCCCAGTTTAAAGGGTATGCAAATGATTATCTTTGGGGCATTAAAACAACCCTTTTGATTTATTCAGTGACTTTTCAGCAGCATACCGCTACCTATTTTTACCTCTATTTCCCTTGGCTCAGAAGTGAAGCTGAGCCTCTGTATGGGGCGCTGTAGGGGCTTTCTGTACCCCAACGAAACAGGAACATTTCTATCCACCACACCAGTTCCACTCTTTTTTTCCTTTGTTTTTATGGTTTGGACAAATAAACAGTCAGACCAGAGAGAGACAATCCACTAGTTCCCCTCCTCAGTCTAGTAACAGAAGGTTATGGGGTTGTAGGACCAAGAGGTAGACATACTGAATTTCGGCAACAAGGTTGAGATAGAAAATTGGGTTAGTCAGTGAAAGGAACTGAGTTGCAGATGTGTTTTAGAAAACAGGGTATGAATATTGGACAGAGGCTGAGAGTCCATATTGGCCAACCAGAAAGCAGAAGTGGAAGTCAACCCTCCAGTCACATGTGGGTCATGTGGTTGACTCATACCATCACACACATTCCAGTGTGTGTGTGTGTGTGTGTGTGTGTGTGTGTGTGTGTGTGTGTGTGTGTGTGTGTGTGTGTGTGTGTGTGTGTGTGTGTGTTAGTCTAAATGTGTATTTGTCTGATTGTGTGTCAATGTGAGACTGTGTGCATTTCTATTCTCTCTTTCAAAGACCTCAGAGTCTATGTTACAGACCTGCTAAACACTGTTCTGTCCCCAATTCCCTATTTCCTCTCTCCTCATCCCTCCGTCTTCGCCCCTCTCTCTCCCATCCCTTGCCCTCTCTAGGTGCGGGTGGGTAACTTCGAGAGGATCATAGCCAAGGTGCAGCTGGGAGGTAGTGAGCTGGCCATTGTGGTGTCCATCGTGGTGTGCTGCGTGCTGCTGCTGCTGTGCACTGTGGGTAAGTGTTTGGCCTTGTGTCGCCACCGGGGGTGTTGGATGCTTGGCTGCCTTGGCGACGGATGCTCCATGTCAGGGAGATAAAAGGATCTCCGGAGTCAGGGTCTCCCCCTGTCTACACAGCACAAAGACACCACTGTTGTGTGTGTGTGTGTTTGTGTTAATTCTCATGCGGTTGTATGTCTGTGTGTGGCTGTTTTTATTATGTGTGTCTGGGTGTGTGTGTGTCTCCGACAAGTGTGTGTTTTCATTTCTTTCCAGAAGTTGTGTATGTATGGAGCTTTTACAAATGGAGTATGTCCTGATTCATTACAACATGTCAACCTGTGATAACAGGATATGGCTTCAAAGACATCTATTTAATGACTCTTATGTCTTCTCTCTGTTTCTCTCCCTCATACTTTCCATCATTCCCCTTTTCTCTCTCTGTCTCTGTCTGTCTCTCGCTCTCTCTCTCTTTGTCTCTCTCTCTCTCTCTCTCAGCTCTTGTGGTGTACTGTACTAAGAGCCGGAGGGCGGAGCGCTACTGGCAGAAGACTCTGCTGCAGATGGAGGAGATGGAGTCCCAGATCAGAGATGAGATCCGCAAAGGTGCAGTACCACACACACACACTCACTCACACATGCACACACACACACACTCATACGCATGCACACACACACGCTCACACACACGCTCACACACACGCTCACACACACACACACACACACGCTCACATGCACTTGTACTGAGTTGAAAAGGCAGGAGTGTGTGATCCGTAATGCTACCAGCAGGTCTCCCTACACTTAGCCATGTTATTAGAGCTCCATTGAATTCTCTCTCATGTTCTCTGATGTTCCTGGGGCTGTGGCAGTCATGAAAGTTTGTCAGCCGGAGATTATCAAGTAAATAACTGCCGGTCTCATGGTAATTGACCGTTAATTAACATAAACACATTTAGCATCTCTTGGCTTCCACGCACAGCCTACAAGCCCTGATGCAGACCTTTGGAACATTTTTTTAAAAGTCTAATAAATCCATGTAATATAGCCTACCCCTTCACAATAAATCCATGACTTATTTTAGATGGGTCTAAAGAAATATGATATGAAGGAAATGTAGTCACAGAAGACTACATTTCAGAAGAACAGAATAGCATACTCTGAGTTGTCCTTATGTTAGGCCCTGATTTGGCTATGCCATATGGCTGTAGAACACATTAGTTCATTTAGCAGACAATATTTGCTAAGAATTCCGTTGCATAATTTTATATTATTTTATATGCAATTGAACATAGCTGAATAAAATAGAAAGGATATTTTCTCAAAATTATTTCAGAGGGAGTGTGCACTTGTGGCTATTCTGTGTTGAGTGATTAACAAAAAAACAGGTCCCGCTATATGCATAATTTAGAGTTATTTATGCAATTTTAGTTGTGATACAAACATTGAGCTGTATGTTTTGAATTCAAATTTTTTTTGGGCCTGCATAAATGCGACTCTAATGATGATTTGAAAAAAGCAGCATGAAAGGCCGGAGCTCTGCTTTGTTTCTTGCGCAGGCTGCACACACTTCATCAGTCTCTCATTCACAATTTGAAAAGCACTTGATAATGTTCTCATCAGGCCTCAAATTTCCCTGTGGCATCCCCCTTCATGGCCCCTAAAAAAATCCATGCCTTTTGCGGCCAGCCGTTGCCCTTGGGATGAATATAATAGTTATAATTCCCTTCTTCCCACTGCCAGTTGCCGTGCTCTTAAGCACCTCTCACTCACGTGGCTCTCTCAGATATCTAAATTCTTATTAGCCAATGCCGTCACGTGATCAGGTCCTTCTCACAGGCATCTCAGCTCCGAAGTAGGCTACAAGTGAAGACAGACACATCTGGGACGCAACTGCGCGCATCCTTCTTATCGAATTCCAAGGCGCATATTGAAAATGTTAGAAGAACTGTCCACGTTTACTTTCGTCAGCCAACAAGATGAGAAGGCCTAACGAACAGCAAAAGCACTAGCCTATGTCAATCTAATATCTCCCATTGTGCAAACGTCGACCTATTCTGTCCAAGAAAGAAATATTCCAAACATAGTCTGGGACAGTTGTGGGATGCGAAAGCTACCAAATTAATACAACCACTAGCATCAAAAAAACTTTCAAAACCCATCAGGCTGATGCAACAGATCAGAACGTTTAGCTTAACATATTGATAAACTATTAGGCCAATTCTTCGCATTAGAAGCGCAGCAATGTTCAGCAGGCTATAAGCTCGAATGTTCCAAAATGCAATTAATTAGCAGGAAAACATCATTCTCAAAAGTGACTGTGAATGCAATTATTCATGTAATGCTTTAGTATAAATGTGCATTTTTATGGTGAAAATGATCTTCCCCAAACTTGAAACTCACGCGCCACCTATGTACAGTGAGTAAAGTATTCAGGCCCCTTGACCTTTTCCACATTTTGTTACGTTAACAGCCTTATTCTAAAATGTATTAAATAAAAAAAATTCTCATCAATCTACACACAATACCCCATAATGACAAAGTGAAAACAGGTTTTTAGATGTTTCTACAACTTGATTGGAGTCCACCTGTGGTAAATTCAATTGATTGGGCATGATTTGGAAAGGCTCACACCTGTCTATATAAGGTCCCACAGTTGACAGTGCATGTCAGAGCAAAAATCAATCCGTAGAGCTCAGAGACAGGATTGTGTTGAGGCACTCCACTAATCAGGCCTTTATGGTAGAGTGGCCAGACGGAAGCCACTCCTCAGTAAAAGGCACATGACATCCCGCTTGAAGTTGTCAAAAGGCACCTAAAGGAATCTCAGACCATGAGAAACAAGATTCTCTGGTCTGATGAAACCAAGATAGAACTCTTTGACTTGAATGCCAAGCGTCACGTATGGAGGAAACCTGGCAGCATCCCTACGGTGAAGCAGGGTGGTGGCAGCATCATGCCATAAGGAGGTTTAAGGAGGGACTGGGAGACTAGTCCGGATCAAGGGAAAGATGAATGGAGCAAGGTACAGAGAGATCCTTGATGAAAACCTACACAGGACCTCAGACTGGGGCCAAGGTTCACCTTCCATCAGGACAACGACCCTAAGCATACAGCCAAGACAACGCAGGAGTGGCTTTGGGACAAGTCTCTGAATGTCCTTGAGTGGCCCATCCAGAGCCTGAACCCGATCGAACATCTCTGGAGAGACCTGAAAATAGCTGTGCAGCGACGCTCCCCTTCCAACCTGGCAGAGCTTAAGAGGTTTTGCAGAGAACAATGGGATAAACTCCACAAATACAGGTGTGCCAAGCTTGTAGCGTCATACCAAAGAAGACTGAAGGCTGTAATCGCGGCCAAAGGTGCTTCAACAAAGTTCGGAGTAAAGGGTCTGAATACTTATGTAAATGTCATATTACATTTTTGATTTGCAAAAAATGCTAAAAACCTGTTTTTGCTTTGTCATTATGGGGTATTGTGTATAGATTGAAGAGGGAGCAAAACAAATTAATCAATTTTAGAATAATGCTGTAACGTAACAAAATGTGGAAAAAGTCAAGGGGTCTGAATACTTTCCGAATGCAATGTATGCCAGTTAGGCTCTACATTGGTTGTTAAGCGGATTCATTTGCTTAATTTTAAGAAGATATTTTCCCAGTTTAGTTGTGATACAAACCTTATCAACATACAGGCCTATGGGCTAGGCCACATGAGGTGTGATACAAACCTTATCAACATACAGGCCTATGGGCTAGGCTACGTGAGGTGTGATACAAACCTTATCAACATACAGGCCTATGGGCTAGGCTACATGAGGTGTGATACAAACCTTATCAACATACAGGCCTATGGGCTAGGCCACATGAGGTGTGATACAAACCTTATCAACATACAGGCCTATGGGCTAGGCTACGTGAGGTGTGATACAAACCTTATCAACATACAGGCCTATGGGCTAGGCTTCATGAGGTGTGATACAAACCTTATCAACATACAGGCCTATGGGCTAGGCCACATGAGGTGTGATACAAACCTTATCAACATACAGGCCTATGGGCTAGGCTACATGAGGTGTGATACAAACCTTATCAACATACAGGCCTATGGGCTAGGCTACATGAGGTGTGATACAAACCTTATCAACATACAGGCCTATGGGCTAGGCTACATGAGGTGTGATACAAACCTTATCAACATACAGGCCTATGGGCTAGGCTACGTGAGGTGTGATACAAACCTTATCAACATACAGGCCTATGGGCTAGGCCACATGAGGTGTGATACAAACCTTATCAACATACAGGCCTATGGGCTAGGCCACATGAGGTGTGATACAAACCTTATCAACATACAGGCCTATGGGCTAGGCTACATGAGGTGTGATACAAACCTTATCAACATACAGGCCTATGGGCTAGGCTACATGAGGTGGGTGACTGTGATTTTAAAAAGTTGCTAAAAAAGGGGATGCACTGTGTCTTGCCTTTCTGCACACGCTGGGCATCATTCACAAGTGAAAATACATCATTCATAAGGGAGAGGCTAATATTGTCACCCATCAGACTATTCTTAATTTAATCTTGTCTTTACATATGGTAAATAATATGTGTGTAAAATTAGTTTTGATTTGGAATGGACCATTATCATGCACCTGTCTAGGAACAGGGGCAGGGGGAAAAATACATAAATAGCGAATGGAGGACACTTTTCCCGTGGATAATTTTTATGGCAATCAGGTAGGCTATACTCCTGCTGTAAAGCGAAGAAATGTGATTCATATTAGGGAAGTTGAGAAATAAATATAGTCGGCCTAGCCTATTGAAAGCTGATTGGCTCTCATGAAGTGTTTGATTAGATTTTGAAAACATTTGCATTGATGTCAGAGTGATTAGAGGGACAATAGAGCGCTGAGTACCAGGCAGTTAGCATGTTTGGTAGGTTACTAATGACCATCAGCAGTATCAGAGCTTGAATAAGCCTAGTTATCGTGACTAAATGGTCACATGGAATTTGACTGCGGTCATGACTCGTGACTGCCTGTGTGGTTATAATACGGTCACCATAACAGCCCAACCTGGCCAAGGCTACATGAGGGAAGACAGAAAACATGGACCATCACCTAGAGATAGGGCTTTTGTGTGTGTGTGTACATGTGATGGCAGCAGTTGAGAGGTTTATGCTTAGTAAGTGTGACTCACAAAACACACAGACTGAGTACTGATCACTCACTCACTCACACACACACCTACACACAAACATGGTGGTGACACACGGCTTCGGTAATGTATACCCCAAAGGGGCGAAACGGTGGGAGTGTCAGAGGAGGGGGAGATGAGGAGAGAGGAGGAAGGGAGAGGGGTGAGGAGAGGAGGGAGGAGAGGAGGGAGAGGGGAGAAGAAGGGGAGAGGAGGGGGAAACGAAGGAGGGCCAGTCTGAAGGCCACAGAATGTCTGAGCATAGATAAATAGGGATGAATAGAGAAACAGAAATGGAGGGAGAGGGGAAAGGAGGGAGGAAGATGGCCATGAGTCAGGGATGTGTCTGTGGAGAGATGTGTGGGAGGAGGGGAGGTTTGTTGGAGGACACAGACAGTTGTGTGGGTGAGACCAGGGTAAGTGTGTAAGGGGCGAGGGATGGGTTTGAGAAGGGCAGAACAGGAGGGAGGAGAGAAGGGAAGAGGGGAGAGGGGAGGGGAAGAAGGGAAATTGCAACGCTAGGGTTGTGGGGTTCGATTCCCATTCCGAAAAAGTTTTAAAAAATGTATGCACTTGCTACTATAAGTCCCTCTGAATAAGAATGTCTGCGAAATAACTAAAAAGTAAATGTAATGTACTAAGGTGGCAGTGGAGAGATTGACATATTGCAGGGACCATCCATCTAGATGAATGAGAAGAGTTTGGTATGTGTAGGAGTGATTAGGGACAGTTCGAAATTTGCTGGGGTGGGTGGTCCAAACTAGAGGAGGGTTGTCTAACTTGTTTTTTTGCTTTGGGGAGGGTTGTGTTTTTTTTATTGGGCACAGGGGAGGGTAGTGCGTCTTTTCCCTGGTTTACATTTGCTCTTTTGCAGGTTTTACTATATAATTTATTCCTTCCTTGTAACATGAACGCTGGGAGTCGGGAAGCAAGTTCAGGGAGTGTATTTAATAACTAATAATAACTAATAATGAACATAGAACTAAACAAGAAACACGGGTAGCGTACAGACATTTATTTCTTTTTGTCGTTACTTTTACCTCTTTTTCTCCACAATTTTGTGGTATCCAATTGGTAGTTAGTCTTGTCCCATCGCTGCAGTGCATCCTCCAAAACACGACCCCGCCAAGCCGCACTGCTTCTTGACACACTACTCACTTAACCTGAAAGCCAGCCACACCAATGTGTCGGAGGAAACACCTTGCACCTGTCGACCGTGTCAGCGTGCACTGCGCCCGTACAGACATGAACACTGGAACAGAAACAAGAACTCCTGGGGAAGGAACCAAAGGGAGTTACAGATATAGAGAAGATAATCAGGAAGGTGATGAAGTCCAGGTGAGTTTGATGAGGCGCTGGTGTGTGTAACGATGGTCACAGGTGTGCGTAATAATGAGCAGCCTGGTGACCTAAAGCGCCGGATAGGGAGTATCCGTGACAATCCTAGCAAATTGTCCTCATCTGCTTACATGCGCCTCCCATATATATCAAGATGTTTTGGTACTTCCCTTATGCACTACGCTTTTCCACATGCTAACGTTTACTATACCATACCACAGTACAATATAGTCTACCAGTCTAACTGTCTATCCTGCCCTCTATACACCATTCATAGTGAATAGTGGTAGGTGGATCATTGGTGACCGGCCGCCTTGATTCAGTCATTTGAAATTGTGTTTTTTACATTGGACAAAAGCAGAGACACAGAGTTACAAAATGGTACATCATACACTGCATTTGAGGCACAATGGAAAAGTAATTCTGCTTTGAAAGTTGATAAACTTGTAACCTGACTTTTGAGAAAATTACCTTTGAATGTTTTGGTACCTACTGGAGAGATCTTCTTTGTCTGCACCCATTCAGCATCATTTACACCCTCTTAAGCCTTAGCCCCACCGATCTCTTTAAGGGTTGACCCGAGCATTCTGTCCTAACAACAGCAGTAAAGAACCCAAGCTAACTGGTTAACTTTGGCTAGCTTGCTAGCTACTTCCAGACACAAATGAGAGAACAGCTCACTGACTATTTTACTTGCCCCAGCAGAGCTGGTTCGGCAATTTTTATGTTATCCAAGGTGACTGCAACTGTGCTGCTGGCAACAATCTACGCTTTTTTGCCAATGTTTACTGACACCGGACATATTCAACAGATGTTGAGCATTCGTTATTCTGCGCTCTGGCAGACTTAAACGAGAGGGCTCTGAAATCAGAGTAGATAGCCATTTACCAGCTACGTCTATCAACAGTTGTCGCAGTGACATTCCTTTGAAATGGTTACTTGCATAGTGGAGTCTTTTGCAAGCTTGGTAAACAATGAACAATAATCCCAACATGAATCTGCAGGTAGCTAACCAACCAGGTTCAATGTTTGTTCAATGTTAGCTAGCAAAGCAAATGGCACTGAGATATGAATAATAAGATCATACATGTAATGTTAGCTAGCGAGCCAGCCAGCTAACATTAGCTAGCTGGCTAACAATACACTTTAACTTGAAATGGAAACAACTTTGTGTCAAAATTAGAAACGTGTAATATCTGAAAATGTAGCTAGCTGGACTTTCTTACCCGTATACATCATGGATGGATGCTACTCCCTGTCACGGATGCCATCGTTGCCCTTAGTTTGATGATGTAATCCGAAGGCAGGAGTTTTCTCCATCACCTTAGCTATCATACTCTAATTAAACTGATTTCAAAACTCGGTCCTCCAGAAAGTGGAGAGCAACACTTATGCAGTTCTACTACGCGATATATATATACATATAAATATTTATTTTATTTTTAAAGCCACGTTAGACAGGATTACCTACACATACTGACCAGTTCAAATAGACAGATGCGTGCTATATGACAGACCAATCCGAACCCATCTCTTGGCATGTCCAGCCCACTCATTATCTCAGACAATCATGACTAGCGGGAAGGTTGCTGGCTTTTTCTCTGGTTAAACCAACTAGGCTCGTAATATAACAATTTTATTTTGATCTACAGTTGGCATACAAGTTTGTTATTAAGGAACATGAAAGTTCACATGTTCCAGAATGCATTTCTGCCAAAAAAAATGCATTAAAAAAAGTTTACGTTCAAATGCCTAGTTTCCTGAAACGAGTCACATTTGTCCAGATCTGCAATAGGCTAACTAGTAATCATATCACATATAAAAGCATTCAAATCTGCATACATTTTCAATATGAATCCACAAGAATCCATTGTGCAAGAAAGAACAGTGAAGACATGAAACACTGAGCTCAAAAAGCTCCCTTATTGATCTTGTTTAGGGACAATACAATTATCCTACCTAGACTAGCCTACAACATACAATGCAATGAATAATTGCATTATTGTTTTCAAGTGAGTACAAAATTCTACTCTAGGATCAGTGGCGATTTTAGCATGTAAATCTTGGTTTGCAAACTCCCCAAAAATGTTTAGATGCATGCCAGCATAGCCACTGCACAACACTACATTAACAATACATTAATTGCACTGTAACGGTGCCAAACAGTGCCCACAAATTGTTAGGGCCTACATAAAGCTGTCCCAACAGCGGAGCTTTCCTTTCAGCTCCATGGAGTGAATCCTTACCACCGCTACACCTGGCTATCAGCGGAGCCTCGTCTGGCAGCTAAACAGTTAATTCAGACTCATGACTTTTTAAAACCATAGTTGATATTGCTGGCTTGCTTAAACAAATGTGGTTTCTACTGACTCCTTGTGGATTTGTGTAAGTCTATAAGAACTTCATTGTCCTTCAATAAGGATAATAATAACGAAAACCAACATGAGTTTTGACTTTTGAACTATACACAAACATTATTACATTTATGTTCAGTAAATTCATAATGTTTGTTCTTATATGATTAACACTCTCTAAGTAGCTCTACTTTTAAACGAGCTGCAACAAGGTAGGCCTATTCATTCAGCACTTTCAAAATGGACACCAACAAAAATTCAGATCGATCCAGACAGAGAGCAAGAGAGACGCGGTTAGCCTACCATTTGACGTTTTTTATTAGGCCTACAGTGGCTTGCAAAAGTATTCACCCCCCTTAGAATTTTTAATATTTTGTTGCCTTACAACTTGGAATTAAAATTGATTTTTGGGGGGTCTGTATCATTTGATTTACACAACATGCCTACCACTTTGAAGATGCAAAATATTTTTTTATTGTGAAACAAACAAGAAATAACACAAAAAAAACGGAAAACTTGAGCGTGCATAACTATTCACCCCCTCAAAGTCAATACTTTTTACAGCAATTACAGCTGCAAGTCTCTTGGGGTATGTCTTTATAAGCTTGGCACATCTAGCCACTGGGATATTTTCCCAAGCAATATCTGCCCAAGCAATGGCTTTTTTCTGGCCACTCTTCCGTAAAGCCCAGCTCTGTGGAGTGTACAGCTTTAAGTGGTCCTATGGACAGATACTCCAATCTCCACTGTGGAGCTTTGCAGCTCCTTCAGGGTTATCTTTGGTCTCTTTGTTGCCTCTCTGATTAATGCCCTCATTGTCTGGTCCATGAGTTTTGGTGGGCGGCCCTCTCTTGGCAGACTTGTTGTGGTGCGATATTCTTTCCATTTTTTAATAATGGATTTAATGGTGCTCCATGGGATGTTCAAAGTTTCTGATATTTTTTTACAACCCAACCCTGATCTGTACTTCTCCACAAATTTGTCCCTGACCTGTTTGGAGCGCTCCTTGGTCTTCATGGTGCCGCTTGCTTGGTGGTGCCCCTTGCTTTATGGTGGTGCAGACTCTGGGGCCTTTCAGAACAGGTGTATATATACTGAGATCATGTGACAGATCATGTGACACTTAGATTGCCCACAGGTGGACTTTATTTAACTAATTATGTGACTTCTGAAGGTAATTGGTTGCACCAGATCTTATTTAGGGGCTTCATAACAATGGGGGTGAATATATATGCACACTTTTCCAATTTTTAATTTCTTTTAATTTTTTACATTTCATTTCACCTATTTGGTGTATGTCCATTACATGAAATCCAAATAAAAATACATTTAAATTACAGGTTGTAATGCAACAAAATAAGAAAAAGGCCAAAGGGGATGAATACTTTTGCAAGGCACTGTATCTAAGTCTTTACTGTGTTGTAGTGTCAATAAATTGCGTATCTGCTTTCACTGGACATCAGTTTTAGAAAACTATCACAAATAAACAGCACAACACGGAAATGTTAATTATCACTTAGCAACGGCTATGGAGCAGAAAGTGGCGCTCTCGAAACCATTTATACATAGTTTTGGGCCTGTGTTCTGGGATGAGACTGAGAGTTGTCTTAGGTGTTCTAAACTGTATGTAACTTAATGTCCTGTGACCCTCTGGTGTCCTTCCAGGCTTTGCAGAGCTACAGACAGACATGACAGACCTGACCAAGGAGCTGAACCGCAGCCAGGGAATCCCCTTCCTGGAGTACAAACAGTTTGTCACACGCACTTTCTTCCCCAAGGTGAGTCAGTTAATCACACACACACACCTCTTCTTCCCCCAAGGTGAGTCAGTTAATCACACACACACACACCTCTTCTTCCCCAAGGTGAGTCAGTTAATCACACACACACACACCTCTTTTTCCCCAAGGTGAGTCAGTTAATCACACACACACCTATTCTTCCCCAAGGTGAGTCAGTTAATCACACACACACACCTCTTTTTCCCCCAAGGTGAGTCAGTTAATCACACACACACACCTCTTCTTCCCCCAAGGTGAGTCAGTTAATCACACACACATACCTCTTCTTCCCCCAAGGTGAGTCAGTTAATCACACACACACACACACACACACACACACACACACACACACACACACACACACACACACACACACACACACACACACACACACCTCTTCTTCCCCCAGGTGAGTCAGTTAATCACACACACACACACACACACACACACACACACACACACACACACACACACACACACACACACACACAGTCAGTTAATCACACACACACACACACACAGTTAACACACACACACACCTCTTCTTCCCCCAAGGTGAGTCAGTTAATCACACACACAAACACACACGTCTTCTTCCCCCAAGGTGAGTCAGTTAATCACACACACACACACCTCTTCTTCCCCAAGGTGAGTCAGTTAATCACACACACACACACCTCTTCTTCCCCAAGGTGAGTCAGTTAATCACACACACAAACACACACCTCTTCTTCCCCAAGGTGAGTCAGTTAATCACACACACACACACCTCTTCTTCCCCAAGGTGAGTCAGTTAATCACACACACACACACCTCTTCTTCCCCAAGGTGAGTCAGTTAATCACACACACACACCTCTTCTTCCCCAATGTGAGTCAGTTAATCACACACACACACACCTCTTCTTCCCCAAGGTGAGTCAGTTAATCACACACACACACACCTCTTCTTCCCCAAGGTGAGTCAGTTAATCACACACACACACCTCTTCTTCCCCAAGGTGGGTATCACCTTACTACAACCATTAGAGAGAGATTTTCCATCCAAATATTTTTTTTACAGTTTACATTGAAAAGGTCTTCATGTATCCCAGTTATTACCGTCCCAAAACTTGACAACCATGGTGTGGTTTAAGTCCCTTAAGAAGAACATATATTTGTTGGAGGTAAAAATATTCTCCTCTCTGATCCATCCTGTTGGACAGGTGTAGATGTTCTGTCTATGCCTCTGTGTGTTTCCACAGACAGACAGAGATACAGACAGACATAACAGTGTGTTTTGTATTCAAACAACGGGCATGAAGTTTCCAGCCACAAGCATGACGTTTCCAGCCACAAGCATGACGTTTCAAACCACAAGCATGACGTTTCCAGCCACAAGCATGAAGTTTCAAACCACAAGCATGATGTTTCAAACCACAAGCATGACGTTTCCAGCCACAAGCATGAAGTTTCAAACCACAAGCATGACGTTTCAAACCACAAGCATGATGTTTCAAACCACAAGCATGACGTTTCCAGCCACAAGCATGACGTTTCAAACCACAAGCATGACGTTTCCAGCCACAAGCATGAAGTTTCAAACCACAAGCATGACGTTTCAAACCACAAGCATGATGTTTCAAACCACTAGCATGACGTTTCCAGCCACAAGCATGAAGTTTCAAACCACAAGCATGACGTTTCAAACCACAAGCATGACGTTTCCAGCCACAAGCATGAAGTTTCAAACCACAAGCATGACGTTTCAAACCACAAGCATGACGTTTCCAGCCACAAGCATGTTTCCAGCCACAAGCATGGCGTTTCCAACCACAAGCATGATGTTTCAAACCACAAGCATGACGTTTCCAGCCACAAGCATGAAGTTTCAAACCACAAGTATGACGTTTCAAACCACAAGCATGACGTTTCCAGCCACAAGCTTGAAGTTTCAAACCACAAGCATGACGTTTCCAGCCACAAGCATGACGTTTCCAGCCACAAGCATGACGTTTCCAGCCACAAGCATGACGTTTCCAGCCACAAGCATGACGTTTCAAACCACAAGCATGACGTTTCCAGCCACAAGCATAACGTTTCAAGCCACAAGAATGACGTTTCCAACCACAAGCATGACGTTTCCAGCCACAAGCATGACGTTTCAAACCACAAGCATGACGTTTCCAGCCACAAGCATGAAGTTTCAAACCACAAGCATGACGTTTCCAGCCACAAGCATGACGTTTCCAGCCAGGTCACCCGTGATACAAGTCCGTATTCGGCGTTCATCCATGTCTGAGGACGTCGGGAGTTGAAGTGGAGACCAGCCACTAGGGGCAACAGTGAGCACTGTTACCTTCAAGTGGATTTAGGTTTTGCTAGGGTGTTGTGGGTGGTGATGGCGGATGAGCATAAGCACCTGCCTCTGATTCCAAAGGTTGCAAGTTCAAATCAAGTTCAAATCCAACTTTAACCCTTACCTTAAGCATTCAGCATTGATGCCTTAACTTAAACATTTGGAGGAGTTAATGGCTAAACCTAACCTTAAACTCTTCGAAATGTGTAATTTGACGTTTGCAACGACTTAGAAATTGGACTTTCGAGAAACATGGATGAACGTCTAATTCTGATGTGAGAGTGTGAGAGCTAGTTGGAAGTTTCAAGGACAAGGAACAATGCTGGGCACTCGCACAAAAAAACATACCCTACACAGAGCTACACACACACTGGCACACACTTGTGAACCCACCCACACACTTTAGTTCGCATGCACATTCTTTAGTACAACCATCCGTATTGAAACACAGCAATGCACATACAGTATCAGCACAGACTCTTGCAAACACCCACACAGTCTATTGTATGCACACACACTTGTTCGCAGATAGAACTGCATACGTTTGTCGAGGTGGACAGTGTGTTTTTTAGATGTGAAGGAAAGAGCTGGTATACTGTTGAAAAGCTGCTATGATGGAACATAGTACCTTATGTTGTTACTTCACTAGTCACACACACACACACACTCACACACACTCACACACACACACACACTCACACACACACACACACTCACACATACACTGATG
This sequence comes from Oncorhynchus tshawytscha, assembly GCF_018296145.1. Taxonomy (NCBI): domain Eukaryota; kingdom Metazoa; phylum Chordata; class Actinopteri; order Salmoniformes; family Salmonidae; genus Oncorhynchus; species Oncorhynchus tshawytscha. Next base: position 27,777,879 of record NC_056450.1, on the reverse strand, counting down.
CAGGATAAACACTTGCATCGTTACCTCAGTAGGTTACTGTCTCCACAGGTTTACAGAGACCAAAAACATACAGCAACACAATACTGTTCAATTAACTGCCACAAGACAAGGGCAAACCACAGTCTCATACCTCTATCCCATTGACACACACTGAAACACACACATGCACACACTCACCTTGCTGAGTCTGTGTATGTGTGCGTGGGACAGCTCATTTAATTATTTGACTCTGTTGGCTCTGACCCTGAGAGCAATGGTCGATGTGTCCGGCCCTTTCTCTGTTTGTCTCTAAATACGTCTCGCGATGTAATGGTTCTGTCTCTCTGTATGTTTACCTCAGATGTGTTCGGACTATGAGAGGAGTCTGGTCCAGCCCGTCTATGAGAACGACGCCCTCGGTCCACGAGCCCTCCCTGAGACACACCCCCTTCTGCAAGACTGGCAGGTATAGAGTTAACCCCCTGAAGTGTTCCATATCCATTCTGCTCTCCTCTACCTGGAGCGCCTCCATTCTATTCCTCTACTTCCTCGTTCCTTTGATTCACAACTGGGTCACACTGAAGATGATAAAGTCTCCACGGTGAGGCTGTTGATTAGGAGTAACTGTAGAAGGAAAGCACAACCATGTGTATGTGCTTGCGTGCGTGCCTTAATGAGTGTGTGTGTGTGTGCATGGATGGGTGTGTGCGTGCATGCGTGTATGTGTCTAACTGTGCAGACGTGTGTATGCATTGCATTCTAATGCCCATTCACCAGCTGCCAGTCCTTATGATTCAGAGAGTTTTTACGTTGTCAAACACTATCCCAGCCCACCCAAACACTGGCAGGTTGTTGACACACTTCCCACCGTCTCCATGATGATGATGGCACAGCACTCATTCTACCATAACCATTCCGACGTGTGTGTGTGTGTGTGTGTGTGTGTGTGTGTGTGTGTGTGTGTGTGTGTGTGTGTGTGTGTGTGTGTGTGTGTGTGTGTGTGTGTGTGTGTGTGTGTGTGTGTGTGTGTGTGTGTGTGTGTGTGTGTGTGTGTGTGTGTGTGTGAGCTCTACTATTGCAACAATGCATGGTTTTGGGTCGACAGCCAGGGGAGCCTGTCTAGAGGTGAAAAAGGGTTTCAGATCCTCATTATTTTCCCGGGAAGTGTTTTCCAGGTCACGGCGTCCAAATCTCACAGGCGGCCATTTATCTTAATGGACAGCCCTGCTCTCCTTCTGTCACTGTGGAAACAGGAGCATATGGCTGCAGTCCAGAGGGAAGACTTCATCAGAGCACTGCTTAGGTGCACCGTTAGACAGGATACATCTGCATTAACTAGGCTAGGAGTGTTTAGAAGACAGTACTAGAAAGCACCTGGGGAATGTGATGATGTTATGAGAAAGCCGGTGGAAAGCGATAATGAATTTTAGTGGTCATACTCTGGTATGAGGTGGATTTGGATTAGCGAGGAGTCTGATTGAACAGCGCCCGGTTTCCTTATAACGTGTTTTAACGATGCATCTTTCCTGCAACTGCCAAAAATGTAACATAGGTTTCCCAAAACACCATGCAGAGATAACGTTCGCTAAGTGCGTTGTTGAGGCATGTGTTGATACTGATAGGATCGAAAGAAAGGCAACGCTGCTGTTTTAATCAATTGCAAGGACATTGGCAACTTTGTATTTGTAGTCAACTTTGTTCGGAAGTTATCGGTGGTTCCAAAGAGGCAGATAACCAATGTGATTTTATGTTTAGCGGAAATCTTCTGTGTATAAAGTGCCGTGGTAGGGCAAAAAAGCATTTATCGATGTACTTAGATGTTCGAGTGGCAGGTGTTAGATTATGAGGGTTTTCAAGGGAAACATTAATAACGATGTTTTTGGGAAACAGCTTGGAGATGTAACGATGCGCCTACAAAGTTTCTAACGAACGATGACTTAGCCTTATAATGCTTTTGGTGAACTGGGCCCTGATTGGTTCTATACACATAACTCTCTCTTTTCTCTATCCTTTCCAACTCTCTCTCTCTCTCTCTCTCTCTCTCTTTCTCTCTTTCTCTCTTTCTCTCTTTCTCTCTTTCTCTCTCTCTCTCTCTCTCTCTCTCTCTCTCTCTCTCTCTCTCTCTCTCTCTCCTCCCCCAGCCCTCTAACACAGCCAAGCCTAACATGGAGGAGGGAATCACTCTCTTCTCAACTCTTCTCAACAACAAGCACTTCCTGGTTACCTTTGTTCATGCACTGGAGCAACAGAAGGACTTTGCAATACGCGACAGGTAACCATGACACCAATTTGTACTTCAAACCCAAAGTACCGTGACTGACTACTATACAACTGATTATGGTTTTTGTCATATTTGAATTTTGTAGCATGTTAGTAGAACATACGCAGCAGGTTAGGATAATTCATGTAGCAGGTTAAGAGGATTAGGTTTAGGAAAAGGGTGACGACTGATTATCCTATACACTTGGGCGGCAGGTAGCCTAGTGGTTAGAAATCCCTGAGCTGACAAGGTAAAAATCTGTCGTTCTGCCTCTGAACAAGGCAGTTAACCCACTGTTCCTAGGCCGCCATTGAAAATAGGATTTGTTTCTTAACTGACTTGCCTAGTTAAATAAAGGTAAAATATAATAGTGGCCAGTTTAGTAGGTACACCACCCTGTTCACAAAAATGGTTTGCTCCTAAAGACAGTGAGTCATGTGGTCATGTCTTACTATGTAAAGCAGGCGTCGAGGCATTCAGTTACTGTTTGAGTGAATGTTAGAATGGGCAAAACGAGTGACTTTGAGCGTGGTATGATCGCCAGTGCCAGGCGCAACGGTTCCAGTATGTCAGGTTCCAGTATGTCAGCCTCCTAGGCTTTTCACGCACAACCGTGTTTAGGGTTTACCTAGAATGACAAACAAAACACGTCCAGTCAGCGGCAGTCCTGTGGGAGAAAACAGCTTGTTGATGAGAGGTCGAAGGAGAATGGTGCAAGCTAACAGGCGGGCCACAAACAGGTAAATAACTGGTGTGCAGAATGGCATCTCGGAACGTACAAGTCGTCGGTTTTTGTCATGGATGGGCTGTTGCAGCAGATGACAACACTGGGTTCCACTCCTATCAGCAATATACATGAAGAAGCAGCTCCAGTGGGCACGCGATCATCAACCCTGGACAATGGAGGAGTGGAAAAACATTGCCTGGTCCAACGAATCCCGGTTCCTGTTGTGTTATGCTGGTGGCAGAGACTATTTGCAATCCCCTCCCCTCTCCACACCATTGCCACTCTCTGTTGTCATCTATGCATAGTCACTTGAATTAACTCTACCTACATGTACGTACCACCTCAACTAACCCCCGCACATTGACTCTGTATCGGCACCCCCCTGTATATATTGTTATTTTTTTTACTGCTGCTCTTTAATTACTTGTTACTTTTCTCTTATTCTTATCAGTATTTTTTCAAACTGTACTGTTGGTTAGGGGCTCGTAAGTAAGCATTTCACTGTAAGGTCTACACCTGTTGTATTCAGCGCATGTGACTAATCAAATTGGATTGGTGAGTCCATGGCCCCATCCTGTCAATGGTACAGGCTGGTGGCAGTGTTGTAATGTTGTAGGGAATGTTTTCCTGGCACACGTTTGATCCCTTGATACAAATTGAGCAGCCTTTTCATGCCCAAAATATTTCAGCCTGTCCTGGAAGCAAAGGGAGGTCTGAACTGGTACGAGATGGGTGTACCTAATAAACTGGCCCCTGAGTGTCTATCCACTTCTTTCCAGTTCAAAATGTTTATGTGTACCATATGGTGAAAGGGGGATACCTAGTCAGTTGTACAACTGAATGCATTCAACTGTGTCTTCTGCATTTAACCCAACCCCTCTGAATCAAAGAAGTGTGGGGGGCTGCCTTAATTGACATCCACTTCATCGGCACCTGGGGAACAACTGCCTTGCTCAGCGGCAGAACAACAGATTTTTACCTTCTCAGATCAGGGATTCAATCCAGCAACCTTTCGGGTTACTGGCCCAACGCTCCTACACGCCAGGCTACCTGCCACCTGTTTGCCAGCTTCATACAACAACACCTCAGCATATAGTGTATCAGTCTAAAAATAGACAGTTGTTCTGGAGGTTCCTCATATTGATTCTGGAGGCCAGACCCTTTCACTGTTTCCTCTCCAGGCTGAGCACCACAGCAGTGGTGTGGCTTTAATGTTTCCCCTGCCTGGTCTCCTGGGGCGGCAGGTAGCCTAGTGGTTAGAGTGTCGGACTAGTAACTGAAAGGTTGCTAGATTAAATCCCAGAGCTGACAATGTAAAAATCTGCCGTTCTGCCTGAACAAGGCAGTTCCTAGGCCGTCATTGAAAAAAATAATTTGTTCTTAATTACTGACTTGCATAGTTAAAAAATTTTTTAAATGAGTGGTTCTTTGTTATGGGAATCTCCCATCTACCTTTACTGTTTCACCCCCTCCATCCTCTGGGACATCTCAGAACATACACGTAACTCAATGTATTCTCAGGTGTGGGGACTAAATCATGTTGTGTGAATCGTATATGTCTCTTTACTCTGTGCTCACACACATGTTTTTCTGTGTGTCCCCAGGTGTAGCCTAGCATCCCTGCTCACTATCGCCCTCCATGGTAAGCTGGAGTACTACACCAGCATTATGAAGGATCTGCTGGTGGATCTGATCGATGCCTCGGCCGCCAAGAACCCCAAGCTGATGCTGCGACGGACAGAGTCTGTGGTGGAGAAGATGCTCACCAACTGGATGTCCATCTGCATGTACAGCTACCTCAAGGTGAGGGAGGGAGGGAGGCAGGGAGGAAGTTGTGAAAAGAGAAGGAGTGAGACAATAGAACGTAACGTAATGACAATAGAACGAGACTCCCGTCAAACGTTTTTGTATCCAGTCACGAGTATTCCCTGTCCAGTTGGTTACAGTCTGGGCCTTTTACTGACAAACAGTCTCAATGTTAATGTTATGTTATCAACTTGTTACTGTGTTTTCTGCAGGAGACCGTGGGCGAGCCCTTCTTCCTGCTACTGTGTGCCATCAAGCAGCAGATCAACAAGGGTTCTATAGATGCCATCACAGGGAAGGCCCGGTACACACTGAACGAGGAGTGGCTGCTCAGAGAGAACGTTGAGGCCAAGCCACAGGTCAGTCACCACACAACAACGCACGTCATATACTGCCCACTGATTGGTTCACCTCTTGCTATGTGCATATATCATATGTCCATCGTATGATAGAGTTTACAATATCTCAACTATGTGTAGCTTAATCACTCAACGGGAATAATGAACCAGCTTAATCACTCAATGGGAATAATGAACCAGCTTAATCAATCAACAGGAATAATCAAACATCTGAAGTAAAAGAAGTTGACGTTGACATTCACTGCCTCCCTCTCTCTGTGTGTCCAGAACATCAACGTATCGTTCCAGGGATGTGGTATGGACTCTCTGGCCGTGAAGGTTGTGAACACAGACACCATCTGTCAGGTGAAGGAGAAGATTCTAGAGGCCTTCTATAAGAACCTGCCCTTCTCCCAGTGGCCCCGGGCAGAGGACGTAGACCTGGGTGAGAAAAGTCACTTTCATTTCACCTTCAACTCCCCAGTTGTGGAAGTAATGCCATGCAAAGGAGCTATTTGACCAATTATTACTTCGTAGCTTAACTAACATCAAATGAAATTGTATTCCTCACATACACAGTTTACAGCAGGTATAAAAGGTGCAGCGAAATACTTGTGTGCTAGCTCCCTCAACATTGCAGTACAATATCAATAACAAGTAAACTGATGTGTACACAATAGGGCATACAGTATAGATAATGAACAATAGGGCATACAGTATAGATAATGAACAATAGGGTTTACAGTATAGATAATGAACAATAGGGCATACAGTGTAGATAATGAACAATAGGGCATACAGTATAGATAATGAACAATAGGGTATACAGTATAGATAATGAACAATAGGGCATACAGTGTAGATAATGAACAATAGGGCATACAGTGTAGATAATGAACAATAGTATGTATAGATAATAATAGGGAACAATAGGGCATACAGTGTAGATAATGAACAATAGGGCATACAGTATAGATAATGAACAATAGGGTATACAGTATAGATAATGAACAATAGGGCATACAGTATAGATAATGAACAATAGGGCATACAGTATAGATAATGAACAATAGGGCATACAGTATAGATAATGAACAATAGGGTATACAGTATAGATAATGAACAATAGGGCATACAGTATAGATAGAACAATAATGTATAGACAATACAGTATAGATAATGAACAATAGGGTATACAGTATAGATAATGAACAATAGGGTTTACAGTATAGATAATGAACAATAGGATATACAGTATAGATCATGGACAATAGGATATACAGTATAGATAATGAACAATAGGGTTTACAGCATAGATAATGAACAATAGGGTTTACAGTATAGATAATGAACAATAGGGTTTACAGTATAGATAATGAACAATAGGATATACAGTATTGATAATGAACAATAGGGTATACAGTATAGATAATGAACAATAGGGTATACAGTATAGATAATGAACAATAGGGCATACAGTATAGATAATGAACAATAGGGTTTACAGTATAGATAATGAACAATAGGGTTTACAGTATAGATAATGAACAATAGGATATACAGTATAGATAATGAACAATAGGGTATACAGTATAGATAATGAACAATAGGGTATACAGTATAGATAATGAACAATAGGGTTTACAGTATAGATAATGAACAATAGGATATACAGTATAGATAATGAACAATAGGGTATACAGTATAGATAATGAACAATAGGGTTTACAGTATAGATAATGAACAATAGGGTTTACAGTATAGATAATGAACAGTAGGATATACAGTATAGATAATGAACAATAGGGTATACAGTATAGATAATGAACAATAGGGTTTACAGTATAGATAATGAACAGTAGGGTTTACAGTATAGATAATGAACAATAGGGTTTACAGTATAGATAATGAACAATAGGGTTTACAGTATAGATAATGAACAATAGGGTTTACAGTATAGATAATGAACAATAGGGTTTACAGTATAGATAATGAACAATAGGATATATAATGAATGTGCTATGTCAAGTATGACAGTATTTAAAAACATAAAGTGGCTAGTGTCTTGGTCATGCAGTTAAATACATAGTATATAATAGAACAGCTGTGTGTGTGTGTGCGTGTGTGCGTGTGTGTGTGTGTTGGGGGGGGGGCGGGGTGGGGTGGTTGGAATTGTGGAGAGTCGGTGCATCGGTTAAAAGTCTCTGAGGTGAAAATAGTCTCTAATGTGCAGATTCTCTCTAAGGTGAAAATAGTCTCTAATGTGCAGATTCTCTCTAAGGTGAAAATAGTCTCTAATGTGCAGATTGTCTCTGAGGTGAAAATAGTCTCTAAGGTGCAGATTGTCTCTGAGGTGAAAATAGTCTCTAATGTGCAGATGGTCTCTGAGGTGAAAATAGTCTCTAAGGTGCAGATTGTCTTTGAGGTGAAAATAGTCTCTAATGTGCAGATTGTCTCTGAGGTGAAAATAGTCTCTAATGTGCAGATTGTCTCTGAGGTGAAAATAGGTGCAGGGCAACAGATAGGGTTAGCTGTTCAGCAGTCTGATGGCCTGGTGGTAGAAGCTGTCTCAGAGCCTGTTGGTCCAAGACCTGATGCTCTGATAACATTTTCCAGATGGTAACAGAGTGAACAGTTCATGGCTCAGGTGACTCTAGTCCTTGACATGAAACTAGTACAGTACAGTAGAAAGCTAAATGCATTTAAACATTCATTACATGTATTGCCTCCCCCTCCTCCTCTCCTGCAGAGTGGTTTGCTTCTGGTAGTAACAGCAGGATCCTCCAGGACCTGGATAACACCTCTGTGATGGAGGATGGCAGGAAGAAACTCAACACAGTCACACATTACCAGGCAAGGATCTGCTCCCATCATACACACCCTGTGTGTGTGTGTGTGTGTGTGTGTGTGTGTGTGTGTGTGTGTGTGTGTGTGTGTGTGTGTGTGTGTGTGTGTGTGTGTGTGTGTGTGTGTGTGTGTGTGTGTGTGTGTGTGTGTGTGTGTGTGTGTGTGTGTGTGTGTGTGTGCGTGCGTGTGAAAGAGAGGTGAGGGTGAGAAGTCACTGTAAATGTTGACATCTTGACTGCTCAATGGGTGCCACATTAATTTTATGTGTGGGTGACTGTGTGTGTGTTAGTCTATGTGCAGTTTGTCTGTCTGATCATACACATGCAGTGTGTCATTGTCTGTGAGTATCTGTGTCTTTGCACTTTCTATTGTCTTGGTATGTTTGGTATGTGTCAGAGTATTTCAGTGTGTATGTGTGTGTGTAAACAGCTGGGCAGTGACCCCTAACATTTGCCCTGTTACCTGTGCTGTTAAGTGCTTTGCTTAGTCAGTGCTGGGAAGGCAGCGAGGCACAGCATGTACTAACAGTTTCAGTTCACTGGCAATGCTGTTCAAACCATTTCACTGTGTTGACTTTACTGAGCCCCCCGCCCCAAAACACACACGCACAAACACTCAAACTCTCTCACACACACACACACACACACACACACACACACACACACACACACACACACACACACACACACACACCCTGAGGCAGCGGTTAATGATCCAGTTCTTGTGCCCCATGTCTCTCACCCCTGACCCTGTGACCTCTAACCCCACCTCCAGATCCCAGAGGGGGCGTCATTCGCCATGAGCATGAAAGACAAGAGAGACAACACCCTGGGGAGAGGTAGGTCTCACACACACACACACTCTGTCACCTTGTCACACACCCCTACATGCTTAAAAAAACATATACACATACTTTATTAAGGTAAAACCGCATACACTCATCTCATCTTGAGCACATTAGACACATATATATACACACACACACCAAACCACAGACATACATTCATTTCAAACCACAAACATGCTGTATCCACATAAACACACTAACTTAATCATACACACAAGCATGCACACACACACACTGATACACAGGCACACACACACACAGTGGATTTAGACTTTTCAACAGCATGGTTTATATCAGTAACCATAAGCATGAACAGTTGACTCCTCTGCTGGGCCGTCAACGTTCCGGTTCAGTTTGGGAGGGTCTGCTAACCTCATCCAGAACAGGACTTCGGTTCTGACAGACTGCTCTGTCCATCCCAATGATTAGGGCCTCTCCTCTAATTCATACTGGGCCAGAGACAGGCTAAAGTGGTCCAAACTGGGCCAGCAGCTCAAAGGCCAGGCCTAATGGATTTGTAGTACACCTTGACTAATGTAAAACACCTTTCCCCCTCTCTGTGATTAGCTAAAACCGGCCTGTCCTGCCAATACTAGGCCTGGAGTAATGAGAGCACAGCCACTATTGGGCTGTGTTTGTGTGTGCTCACACGTGCGTGTGTGTAAACCAGGGAGAGAGTGAACCTCTGGTCTGACGAAGCGTGAGCATTATAAACTCATTACACTGGCTCCAGCACCAATCACAGACTCTGTCTGCCTCTCTCTGTTTCTTTTCAGCTTTTCTCTCTCATTCTTTCACTCATAATCTTTTCTTTTTTTTTCATCGCTCTCTAATTATACTCTCTCTTTGATTTCCATAAACCTCTGTCTCTTCATGAGTGCTTCCTTTTTTTCTGTCTATTACTTGTCTCCCCTCCGGTCTTCTTTCATTCTCTCTCTCACTCTCTCCTTCTCTCATTGTTTTGTTCTGTTTTTTTCTCTCCCTCTGCAGCCAAAGACTTGGACACAGAGAAATATGTCCATTTGGTAAGTACACACACACACACACACACACACACACACACACACACACACACACACACACACACACACACACACACACACACAAGCACACACACACACACACACACACACACACACACACACACACACACACACACACACAAGCACACACACACACACAAGCACACACACGGACAGAGAGCTTTGTCATTCACCTCTATTAACCCCATTCAGTCTGTCATCAGCCCCATTGGTCTCAGAGAGAGCTCAGTTTAACGCAGACAGACACAGGGATCGCCTGAGCAATAAATCATTAACTACACACTTTCATAAGAGTGTGTGTGAGCGCATGCATGTAGGAAAGAACATGACAGCACTAATACCACATAAGCCATTGAAAAAACTCAGACTCAGATATGCTAACTTTCAGTTCGAAAAAATGAGTTCTCTGGCATACATATCACTGAGAGAATAGCTTTAGTCATTTCTTGAGCAGTTATTTGTTGATGTAGCACATATTATGGTGTGCTGGCCTAGATTGGCTCAGTAGAGTGAAACCAACATTGTCCTTTCTTTCTCCTCCACCTCCACACCCCTGTCCTGTAGGAGCATGTTAGACACCTCATACTGGTTTACTGTACAGCAATCAGAGAAACTTCCAAAATGTTGCAATGTCCGTTGCAGCATTTCATAAAGTGACATCATGTTAGTCAGACCTCATAAATCCCCACTGTCGTTCCTGGGTGGTGTTCAGTACTTAGAAGTGAGTGAAAACATTTTGAAATGGTCAAAGTATTAACTGAAACTCTCATACAAGAACACTTGTTTTCATTTCATCTCCCTGTCAAATGTTAGTCACACCTCCGTAGTAGATTCCTATTTAGATTTAGGTTATATCCCCACCATGCTGATTGGATGTTTTTGTACCCTGACCTCTAACCTCTGCCCCCGCCCTTCTAGGTCTTGCCTCATGATGAGCCGTTTGAGAATAAGAAGTCCCACAGACAGAGTCATCGTAAGAAGGTCCTCCCTGAGATCTACCTAACCCGCCTCCTCTCCACCAAGGTAAGCACACAACCCACAGTGTGGCAGCCATCTTGAATGAGCCACAGTGTACAACCAGAACAGTGACAGAAAGCCGTGCCAGCCTTTCCTGGATGCCCATCTGTTACTGCTTCAGCTAACCAACTGCTTATCATGTCAATTATGAGCATACTTAGAGAGATGGAGACCCACACAGATCCAAAAGTGAGGCTTAAATGCAAAAATACAAGTTATTTATAAGATCATCATCATGATTCCCAAACTAGTACGATTGTGATCCTTAACAGTTTGGCATGACAGTCACAACTCAAGTAGTTGGCTAAAGCAGAGGCATCATTCCATCATCGTTGGCAATCAATCCATCATCAGTTCTATTTACAGTGATATGGGGCGGCAGGTAGCCTAGTGGTTAGAGCGTTAGACTTGTAACTGAAGGTTGCAAGATCGAATCCCTGAGCTGACAAGGTGGGGGGAAAAAAATGTTCTTAACTGACTTGCCTAGTTAAATAAAGGTAAAAAAACAATCCCAGAATTCCAAACAATCCAATTCTGGTTCCATGTCTGATCCCATCTGTGTTGTGGTTTCGTAGGGAACACTGCAGAAGTTCCTCGATGACTTGTTCCAGGCCATCCTCAGTATTCCTGCAGAGCGTCCGCCGCTGGCAATCAAATACTTCTTTGACTTCCTGGAGGAGCAGGCGGACAAGAGGGGCATCACCGACCCCGACACCCTGCACATCTGGAAGACCAACTGGTAGCTTGGGGAATGAGATGCATCTACTCATCAATGAAGCAGTATAGTATCCATAATGCAAGATGTTCATAAAGCTCACATAATGTTGTCTCATCTCTATAGTTTACCTCTGCGTTTCTGGGTGAACATCCTGAAGAACCCTCAGTTTGTGTTTGACATTGAAAAGACGGACCACATGGACGCCTGTCTGTCTGTCATTGCCCAGGCCTTCATAGATGCCTGCTCTGTTTCAGACCTGCAGCTGGGCAAGGTGAGACACACACATTACACATGTATAAACAATTACTGTTAAGTGATCGCACTCAACGCATTCACATGGTTACAAAGACACACTGTATTGCACATGAGACACACACACATTACAATCATTGTGGAAAACTCAGATGTGAAATGACAATGTTGAATAGTGAACCATCATATTTTTGTAAAAATTATCTAATAATGAAAGAGAAGGATTGCTGTTTTGAATATGGGAAAGGTGGAAAAATGATTGTTATCCATCAATAATGATAAGCCACCAGGTATAGACAACCATGATGGGACACTATTGAGAATCATAGCAGACTGTATTGCCACCCCTATTTCCTATATCTTAAACCAAAGCCTAAAAAACGTGGACGGAAGCTAAAGTCATTCCACTGCCTAAAAATAGTAAAGCACCCTTTGCTGCTTCTAGCAGCCACCCAATCAGTTTGCTGCCTTTTCTTAGTAAACTGATAGCATTGTATTTGGTTAAACACAATTCTCTCTATTTTTCAGAGAACAAGTTAACAACTAACTTTCAGCATGCATGTAGAGCAGGGTACTAAACTTGTATTGCACTGACTCAGATGAGATGACTGGCTAAAAGAAATGGATAATAAGATCATAGTTGGAGCTGTATTGTTAGATTTCAGTGCAGACTTTGTTGGGGCTCCCAAGTGGCCAGCGGTCCAAGGCACTGTATCTCAGTGCTCAAGGCGTCACTACAGACCCTGGTTCGATACCAGGCTGTATCACAACCAGATGTGATTGGGAGTCCCATAGGATGACGCACAATTGGCCCAGCGTCGTTCGGGTCAGGGTTTGGCCGGGATAGGCCGTCATTGTTAATAAGAATTTGTTCTTAACTGACTTGCATACAGTGGGGAGAACAAGTATTTGACACACTGCCGATTTTGCAGGTTTCCCTACTTACAACGCATGTAGAAGTCTGTCATTTCTATCATAGGTACACTTCAACTGTGAGAGACGGAATCTAAAACAAAAATCCAGAAAATCACATTGTATGATTTTTAAGTAATTAATATGCATTTTATTGCATGACATAAGTATTTGAGACATCAGAAAAGCAGAACTTAATATTTGGTACAGAAACCTTTGTTTGCAATTACAGAGATCATACATTTCCTGTAGTTCTTGACCAGGTTTGCACACACTGCAGCAGGGATTTTGGCCCAGTCCTCCATACAGACCTTCTCCAGATCCTTTAGGTTTCAGGGCTGTCGCTGGGCAATACGGACTTTCAGCTCCCTCCAAAGATTTTCTATTGGGTTCAGGTCTGGAGACTGGCTAGGCCACTGCAGGACCTTGAGATGCTTCTTAGGGAGCCACTCCTTAGTTGCCCTGGCTGTGTGTTTCGGGTCGTTGTCATGCTGGAAGACCCAGCCACGACCCATCTTCAATGCTCTTACTGAGGGAAGGAGGTTGTTGGCCAAGATCTCGCGATACATGGTCCCATCCATCCTCCCCTCAATACGGTGCAGTCGTCCTGTCCCCTTTGCAGAAAAGCATCCCCAAAGAATGATGTTTCCACCTTCATGCTTCATGGTTGGGATTGTGTTCTTGGGGTTGTACTCATCCTTCTTCTTCCCCCAAACATGGCGAGTGGAGTTTAGACCAAAAAGCTCTATTTTTGTCTCATCAGACCACATGACCTTCTCCCATTCCTCCTCTGGATCATCCAGATGGTCATTGGCAAACTTCAGATGGGCCTGGACATGCGCTGGCTTGAGCAGGGGGACCTTACCTGCGCTGCAGGATTTTAATCCATGACGGCGTAGTGGTTTTTCTTTGAGACTGTGGTCCCAGCTCTCTTCAGATCATTGACCAGGTCCTGCCGTGTAGTTCTAGGCTGATCCCTCACCTTCCTTATGATCATTGATGCCCCACGAGGTGAGATCTTGCATGGAGCCCCAGACCGAGGGTGATTGACCGTCATCTTGAACTTCTTCCATTTTCTAATAATTGCGCCAACAGTTGTTGCCTTCTCACCAAGCTGCTTGCCTATTGTCCTGTAGCCCATCCCAGCCTTGTGCAGGTATACAATTTTATCCTTGATGTCCTTACACAGCTCTCTGGTCTTGGCCATTGTGTAGAGGTTGGAGTCTGTTTGATTGAGTGTGTGGACAGGTGTCTTTTATACAGGTAACGAGTTCAAACAGGTGCAGTTAGTACAGGTAATGAGTGGAGAACAGGAGGGCCTCTTAAAGAAAAACTAACAGGTCTGTGAGAGCTGGAATTCTTACTGGTTGGTAGGTGATCAAATACTTATGTCATGCAATAAAATGCAAATTAATTACTTGAAAATCATACAATGTGATTTTCTGGATTTTTGTTTTAGATTCTGTCTCTCACAGTTGAAGTGTACCTATGATAAAAAATTACAGACCTCTACATGCTTTGTAAGTAGGGAAAACCTGCAAAATCGGCAGTGTATCAAATACTTGTTCTCCCCACTGTAGTTAAATTAACATAAAATAAAATGTTTAAATGTTATTGAAATAACTCACTTGCTATGGCTTTAGATCACCTGCCATCACATTGTTTGAGAGTTATTTATCCAATATAAGCTTCTCTAAGATGAAATATGTACAGTGTGGTGTCCCTCAGGGCAGTTGCCTTGGGTCATTACTCTTCTCTATTTATTTATTTTTACAATTGATTTGCCACTGGTCTTACACAAAGCTACAGAATTACTATGTATGCAGATGATTCCACACTCTACATGTCAGCATCCAAAGCCAGTGAGCTCTAAATATCAGAATGGTATCAGAATGGGTGATTAATAATAAATAGGTCTTAAATACATCTAATACTGAAAGCATTGTATTTGGTTCAAAACATTCTTTAACCTGTTAACTCTCAACTGGAGTTGTGCATAAAGGTGTGACCATTGAGAAAGTTGAGGAAACTAAACTCCTAGGTACAACATTGGATGGCCAGTTATCATGGTCAAGTTATATTGACGAAGTTGTTGTGAAGATGGGGAAGGGGTATGTCTGTTACAAGAAGATGTTCTGTGTTCTTGACACAAACATCAACTGTACTAGTTGTTCAGTCTCTGGTCTTGTCCCATCTTGATTACTGTCTGGTAATTTGGTCAAGTGAAGCAAGGAAAGAGCTAGCAAAGCTACTGCTGGCTCAAAGAATAGCAGTACACCTTACCCTTTTAATTGCACATACAGAACAAACATCAATATCATGCAAGCCGGTCTTTCCTGGTTGGGGGTTGACGAGAGATTAGCTGCTTCTCGTTTAGTTTCAATGAGAAATAAACTCAGAAGAAAACAAGAAACGTCCTCTCACTGTCAACTGCGTTTATTTTCAGCAAACTTAACATGTGTAAATATTTGTATGAACATAACAAGATTCAACAACTGAGACATAAACTGAACAAGTTCCACAGACATGTGGCTATGGAATAATGTGTCCCTGAACAAAGGGGGGGTCAAAATCAAAAGTAACAGTCAGTATCTGGTGTGGCCACCAGCTGCATTAAGTACTGCAGTGCATATCCTCCTCATGGACTGCACCAGATTTGCCCGTTCTTGCTGTGACATGTTACCCCACTCTTCCACCAACGCACCTGCAAGTTCCCGAACATTTATGGGGGAATGGCCCTAGCCCTCACTCTCCGATCCAACCGGTCCCAGACTTGCTCAATGGGATTGAGATCCGGGCTCTTCGCTGGCCATGGCAGAACACTGACATTCCTGTCTTGCAGGAAATCACATACAGAATGAGCAATTTGGCTGGTGGCATTGTCATGCTGGAGGGTCATGTCAGGATGAGCCTACAGGAAGGGTACCACATGAGGGAGGAGGATGTCTTCCCTGTAACGCACAGCGTTGAGATCGCCTGCAATGACAACAAGCTCAGTCTGATGATGCTGTGACACACCGCCCCAGACCATGACCAACCCTCCACCTCCAAATCGATCCTGCTCCAGAGTACAGGCCTCGGTGTAACGATCATTCCTTCGACGATAAACGCGAATCCGACCATCACCCCTGATGAGACAAATCCGCGACTCATCAGTGAAGAGCACTTTTTTTGCCAGTCCTGTCTGGTCCAGCGACAGTGGGTTTGTGCCCATAGGCGATAAAGGTCATGTCTGGTGAGGACCTGCCTTTCAATAGGCCTGCAAGCCCTCAGTCAGAGCCTCTCTATGCCTATTGCGGACAGTCTGTGCACTGATGGAGGGATTGTGCGTTCCTGGTGTAACTCAGGCAGTTGTTGTTGCCATCCTGTACTTGTCCCGCAGGTGTGATGTTCGGATGTACCAATCCTGTGCAGGTGTTGTTACACGTGTTCTGCCAATGCGAGGATGATCAGCTGATCATCCTGTAGCCCTGTCTTAGGCGTCTCACAGTACGGACATTGAAATGTATTGCCCTGGCCACATCTGCAGTCCTCATGCCTCCTTGCAGCATGCCTAAGGCACGTTCACACAGATGAGCAGGGACCCTGGGCATTTTTATTTTGGTGTTTTTCAGAGTCAGTAGAAAGGCCTCTTTAGTGACCTACGTTTTCATAACTGTGACCCTAATTTCCTACCGTCTGTAAGCTGTTAGTGTTTTAACGACCGTTCCACAGGTGCATGTTCATTAATTGTTTATGGTTCATTGAACAAGCATGGGAAACAGTGTTTAAACCCTTTACAATGTAGATCTGTGAAGTTATTTGGATATTTATGAAAGAATGGGTCCTGCAGAGTGTATTACTGTGACAAATATTTGTCTGCTTAATCAAATAACATATAGTTCAGACACCCACACATAACCCACAAAACATGACATTAGCGTTGTCTTCGGGTGGAACTCCCTTCCATCTCCAATTACTCAAACAAACAGCAAAATTACCTATTGTGTCATTTCACAATAGGAACTGTGAAATGACACATAGACAAACACACTCTATCACACTCTAATACACACAATCTACATAATTATTTTTATTTGTATTATTCTTATATGGTTGTATAAAAAAAAATGTGTGTTACTGTTCTTGTTTGTCTGTGTATCCGTGTTTTGTAGTATTTGTGTGGACCCCAGATAGAATAGCTGCTGTTTCGGGCAAAAGCTAATGGGGATCCAAGTAAACCAAACCAAACATAAAGTATACTTAAACACAAACGTACACGCGCGCACACACACACACACACTTTCCCAAAATGATTCTCACTGTCATCACCTATCTCCACATTCCTCCCCAGTCCCTGCCAAAACCCTTCCCCTCCTCTCTCCAGTCTGTCTGTCTACCTCTCCTCATGATATTTCAGCCCAGTCTGCTCAGCCAAGGTCATGGGCACCAGGAATTCACTCTTCAAAGTGTGTGTGTGTGTGTTTCAGTGTCCTCACTTCCCACAAACAGTCTCATCCCTCTGAAGCTGCGACCCATAGCATACACTCTGCTTCCTGTCTCTTTGACTGACTTCCTCCCCAGAGATACTTAATGCTGCTCTTTCAGATGAAACCAAAGCATTATGATTTATTCCACTTGTTCATTGCCAGAGAGCCAATGCACACACCTCAAACATGTAATACACAGAAACAAAGAAACACACACACCATGGCACTGTAAAACATCAGGATGCTCATCTCATCCTTTTTTCTCTGTCTGTTATTGGGAAGACTTGGTGTCGTCAGCTGTGCTGTCTGTGTATAGATGTTTTCTGTTCTTTAGATAGGACAGAAAGGTATTAGACTGTCTGAGTGGAGACTTAACTCTTTTCTCTGCTTGAGTGGTCAGCATAGGAAGAGCAGGGCAGGAAAGGTCTGGATTAACCATTGTGTGTGTGTGTGTGTGTGTGTGTGTGTGTGTGTGTGTGTGTGTGTGTGTGTGTGTGTGTGTGTGTGTGTGTGTGTGTGTGTGTGTGTGTTTGGTGGTCAGGGGACAGGACAGGTCAGTAAGGGATCTGGATTAGCCGTTGCTCTGCAGGGTTGAGAGAAGGCTTGGAAACAGAGTTGTTTC
Organism: Oncorhynchus tshawytscha; assembly: GCF_018296145.1. Lineage (NCBI taxonomy): Eukaryota > Metazoa > Chordata > Actinopteri > Salmoniformes > Salmonidae > Oncorhynchus > Oncorhynchus tshawytscha. Next base: position 27,760,042 of record NC_056450.1, on the reverse strand, counting down.
CACAGAAACCTTATCTGGTGTCCTGCAGACAGGGAGGGGAGGGGTGGGGGTGCTAGGGGTCACAGGGGGTCGCCAGGCAGATGGAGGAACCATAGGAAATGACCTTGTGGACAGGAAGAGAGGGATCCCTATCATGAGGAGGGACAGTGGCTGGAGTCTTCCTAGGCGCGATACCACACACACACAAATGCATGTCTGTATGCTCAACAAAATACCTTACAAGTGAAGCTTTCTTAAAGATTGAATAATGTGTTCAGTACCATTGTAAATGCTGTCAGTATCTTGTAGAAGTAGCAGATGTAAGTAGAATGATGGATTATTATGTCTGGCCTGGTTCTCTGTGGCTGTGGACATGGTTTCTGTCTGGCCTGGTTTTCTGTATATGTGGACATGGTTTTTGTCTGTCCTGGTTCTCTGTGGCTGTGGACATGGTTTTTGTCTGTCCTGGTTCTCTGTGGCTGTGCACATGGTTTGTTATGTCTTCCAATTGGCGCATTCATTGCCTCCTCTCCCCTGTAACTATTCCCCAGGTCGTTGCTATAAATGAGAATGTTCTCATGTGTTCTCAATCAACTCACTTGGTAAAATAAGTGTTAAATAAATAAATACAAATGTCTGGCCTGGTTCTCTGTGGCTGTGGATATGATTTGTTATGTCTGGCCTGGTTGTTTAAACTTCCTATTCCTACCATTGGCCCTCTCTTCATTGTCTCAGCACAGGGAGGTGCTGACCTATCACACGGTGATAACACCAACCACTCGCTGTGACCATGGACCATACACCAACAATAGATTTGTTGATATTTGGTATTTTATTAGGATCCCCATTAGCTGTTGCGAAAGCAGCAGCTACTCTTCCTGGGGTCCACACAGAACATGAGACATGACATAATACAGAACATTAATAGACCAGAACAGCTCAAGGACAGAAAAAAGGCACACATATCTTACAGTTGAAGTGGGAAGTTTACATACACCTTAGCCAAATACATTTAAACTCCATTTTTCACAATTCCTGACATTTAATCCTAATAAAAAATCCATGTCTTAGGTCAGTTAGGATCATCACTTCATATCATATTTTAAGAATGTGAAATGTCAGAATAATAGTAGAGAGTGATTTATTTCAGCTTTTGTTTCTTTCATCACATTCCCAGTGGGTCAGAAGTTTACATACACTCAATTAGTATTTGGTAGCATTGCCTTTAAATTGTTTAACTTGGGTCAAACGTTTTGGGTAGCCTTCCACAAGCTTCCCACAATAAGTTGGATGAATTTTGACCCATTCCCCTTGACAGAGCTGGTGTAACTGAGTCAGGTTTGTAGGCCTCCTTGCTCGCACACGCTTTTTCAGTTCTGCCCACTCATTTTCTATGGGATTGAGGTCAGGACTTTGTGATGGCCACTCCAATACCTTGACTTTGTTGTCCTTTAAGCCATTTTGCCACAACTTTGGAAGTATGCTTGGGGTCATTGTCCATTTGGAAGACCTATTTGCGACCAAGCTTAACTTCCTGACTGATGTCTCGAGATGTTACTTCAATATATCCACATACATTTTCCTCATGATGCCATCTATTTTGTGAAGGGCACCAGTCCCTCCTGCAGCAAAGCACCCCCACAACATGATGCTGCCACCTCCGTGCTTCATGGTTGGGATGGTGTTTGTCATGCCCTGGCCATAGAGAGGCTTTTATTCTCTATTTTGGTTAGGCCAGGGTGTGACTAGGGTGGGCATTCTAGTTTTTTTATTTCTATGTTTTCTATTTCTTTGTTTTTGGCCGAGTGTGGTTCCCAATCAGAGGCAGCTGTCTATCGTTGTCTCTGATTGGGAATCATACTTAGGTAGCCTTTTTCCCACCTGTGTTTTGTGGGTAGTTATTTTCTGTTTAGTGTCTGCACCTGACAGAACTGTTTCGGTTTTTCACTTTGTTATTTTGTTTGAGTGTTTTTGTGAAATAAATTATCATGAACACTTACCACGCTGCGCTTTGGCCCATGCCTTCCGACGAGAGTCGTTACAGTGTTCTTCGGCTTGCAAGCCTTCCCCTTTTTCCTCCAAACATAACGATGGTCATTAGTTTTCATAACGATGGCCATAACGATGGCCAAACAGTTCTATTTTTGTTTCATCAGACCAGAGGACATTTCGTCAAAAAGTACGATCTTTGTCCCCATGTGCAGTTGTAAACCGTAGTCTGGCTTTTTTAAGGCGGTTTTGGAGCGGTGGCTTCTTCCTTGCTGAGCAGCCTTTCAGGTTATTTCGATATAGGACTCGTTTTACTGTGGATATAGATACTTTTGTACCTGTTTCCCCCAGCATCTTCACAAGGTCCTTTGCTGTTGTTCTGGGATTGATTTGCACTTTTCACATCAAAGTACGTTCATCTCTCGGAGACAGAATGCAGAATGCCTTCCTGAGCGGTATGACGGCTGCGTGGTCTCATGTTGTTGGAATTGTTGGAAAAATTACTTATGCCATGCACAAAGTAGATGTCTTAACCGACTTGCCAAAACTATAGTTTGTTAACAAGAAAATTTGTGTTGCGGTTGAAAAACCAAGTTTTAATGACTCCAACCTAAGTGTATGTAAAATTCCGTCTTCAACTGTTTATTTCAATACAACACACAAAATATCTAGTTCAAATAGGGGAGAGGTGTTGTGCTGTGCGGTGTTGGTTTACAGTTTTTTTTTAACCAGGCTTGCTGTTCATGTGAGCAATATGAGATGGAACAGAGTTCCATGAAATAATTGCTCTATATAATATTGTACACTTTCTTGAATTTGTTCTGGATTTGGGGACTGTGAAAAAACCCTTGCAGGACTTGCTTTTTGGAGTGTGCTGTCAAAGAATCTCTTCACTACGGACAAACCTCTCCCCATTTTTTCAACCATTGAATCTATATGTTTTGACCATGACTGTTTACATCATGTAACACCAAGTAATTTAGTCTCCTCAACTTGTTCACCAGCCACACAATGCATTACCAGATTCAGCTGAGGTCTAGAACATAGGGAATGATTTGTACCAAAAACAATGCTCTTAGTTTTAGAAATGTTCAGGGCTAGTTTATTACTGACCACCCATTCCAAAACAGACTGTAACATTTTTTAAAGAGTTTCAGGGACTTCATTAGCTGTGATTGCTAATGCATATATGGTTGAATCATTAGCCTACATGGACACACATGCTTTGTTTAATGCCAGTGGCAGAACATTGGTAAAAAAAATAGAAAAGAGTAGAGGGCCTAGAGAGCTGCCATGCGGTACACCACACCTTACATGTTTGACATTAGAGAAGCTTCCATAGACCAACCACACCATGACCACAGACCATGCTGCCCACAGTCATGTTAACAACTCACTGACCATCGATCTCACTCACCATATACTGGCGCGAGACTGGACCACTGAGCTATAAAAGATGGCCGACCATGGTTTTCAACGTATTCTACTCATGTTCACATACGCAGATTCATGGACCGTCTATATCCGGGTTGCATCTGGTTTACCCTGACAAACTGACAAATGCACTAGCACTCAGTCCACACAGAAAGTAGCGTGAGCAGCGATGATGTCATCACATCATTCAAAAACATGACAGACATTGGATGAATATACAATTGTGATGGCTGGATGATTTGTGCTCAAAGATGTTGACTAAATGGTCTTATTAGGAATTTTCAAATCTCACTTCTCTATGAGGCCGTCTATGGGAATTGTCTTTCTGGAGGGTACTTTGACTAAAGAGGACTTCTTCTCTGGTTTCAGGACTCTCCCACTAACAAGCTACTGTATGCCAAGGAGATCCCGGAATACAAGAAGAGGGTACAGTGCTATTACAAACAGATCCATGAGATGGCGCCCCTGAGTGAGCAGGAGATGAACGCCCACTTGGCCGAGGAGTCACGGGTGAGAGAGGGGTGGCAGATCGATAAAAGTATTAATTAATTGATTGATAGATGTAATTTGTTAGCCTTGGTGGCGGACTGTCTCTGCATTTAACCGTGCTACAACATTGAATCTGTATCTGTCTATTGCTTTTTGAGACGACTAAGTTTGAAGGATTGATATTGTGACGAAACGCTCACTCTGTTTTCCGTTTCGCAGAAATACAGAAATGAGTTCAACACCAACCTGGCCTTGACGGAGATCTACAAATACGCCAAGAAATACAGGAACCAGGTAACATCCCACTACCACTGACCTGGATTAGCTGTTTGACACATTTAAAATGGCCCCACCTCCAGCCTTATCACCAGACTTTATTCCAGATGGAATTAAGAGAGAGAGAGAACATATTGGAAAGAATTAACAAAAAAAACAGAGCAAACTAGAATGCTATTTGGCCCCAAACAAAGAGAGTACACAGTGGCAGAATACCTAACCACTGTGACTGACCCAAATTTAAGGGATGTACAGACTCAGTGAGGTTAGCCTTGCTATTGAGAAAGGCCGCAGTAGGCAGACCTGGCTCTCAAGAGAAGACAGGCTATGTGCACACTGCCCACAAAATGAGGTGGAACCTGAGCTGCACTTCCTAATCTCGTGCCAAATGTATGACCATATTAGAGACACATATTTCCCTCAGATTACACAGATCCTTTAACTATTTGCACATCATTACAACACTGTATATAGACATAATATGTAATTTGAAATGTCTTATTCTTTTGGAACTTCTGTGAGTAATGTTTACTGTACATTTTTATTGTTTATTTCAATTTTGTTGTTATCTACTTCACTTGCTTTTGCAATGGTAGCATATGTTTCCCATGCCAATAAAGCCATTGAATTGAGAGAGAGAGAGAGAGAGAGAGAGAGAGAGAGAGAGAGAAAAAAACAGGGCATGAAGCGTCAGTACAGGAGATCACGTGTCCTTAAAGATCAAATCAAATTGCATTTGTCACATGCGCCGAATACAACAGGTGTAGTAGACCTTACAGTGAAATGCTTACTCATAAGCCCTTAACCAACCCAGGAGATCCAAAATATCCCTCCACACCGACAGCATATGGAGCGGCAGGTAGCCTAGTGGTTAGAGCATTGGGACAGTAACCAAAAAGTTGCTGGATCGAACCCCTGAGCTGACAAGGTAAAAATCTGTCATTCTGCCCCTGAACAAGACAAGGCTTGTTCCCCGGTAGGCCGTCATTGTAAATAAGAACTTGTTCTTAACTAACTTGCCCAGTTAAATAAATGTAAAAATATATATATAAAGACCTGAACTATTTTCTCTTAAACCTCCTCAACCAAATACATAGCCAACAGCACAGGGCTTGTGACACCCTCTTCTCAACTCTCCACCACCACAACCCTTACCTTTACCTCACAATACCTCATCATCAACCACCCCTATCGGGTAAATGAGATCCCCCCCCCACACACACACACCCCTACTGTTCCATGGAGTGGTTGAGACATTGATTGTGTGTTAATGGAGGGCCCTCATCATAACAGTGTTTAGCTGTTCACTGCCATTCTACTGTACCAGCAGACACTAGGGGTTCAGAGGTTTCCCTGGGACTCTCTATGAATCACCCCTGATTACACATTCTCTCACTCAGCCCTCTCGCTGGGCACACGCTGCCAGTAACACCCACTGAACGCATGACAACTATCAGGCTTGAAAGGCAGCGCAGATGTTGGTTTTGTAAATAGTTTGTGAACAGGAAAGGCTTTTTGTGGGGGAGAGGCATGCGTGAAGGCTGAAGAACTGCTGAAGTACTCTCTTTCTCTGTCCTGGCAGGTGGTTGAGTTTCTGTCCTATGCTGTAGAATGCATGATCGCTTGAGGGCTACTGAAAGTAGTCTTTCTCTCTTTATATTTCTCTTTCTCTCACTCGTTATCTATCTCTCCAGCTCTCATTCTCTAACTGTGGGTAGATACTTTTTTTAAAGGTTTTTGCCTTTGTCTGAACTTTTTTTTCTCTCTCTCTCTCTCTCTCACTCACTCTCTCTCTCTCTCTCGGTCAGGTGGTGAGTGCTCTGGAGTCCAACCCCACAGCGAAGCGTACTCAGCTGCACCACAAGTTTGAGCAGGTCATTGCTCTGGTGGAGGACAACATCTATGAGTGCAGCAGTGAGGCCTGAGTCTCCCTCCACCCAGCCTCCACCCCAGACCATTCCCCCAGGCTGCCTCTGCCCTAGCTGGGGTACAGGATCTAGAAATCCCCCTGTCTATCTTCCCTCCAAATATCCCTTCTGTCTATAGAGTTTATAGAGCCCAAAGACAAGAAGGAACTCTTTGCTTTAAGAAATATTTTGCTTTAAGACTGGAAGAGATGGCAGCTTGAGATTTACTGTACCACCTCAACCCAAGACTGCCTCAGAAACCTGATTGGGAGCACTGTACCATGGATTAAGAAATGTCCTAAGAAACGTACCTTGGACTAAGCATATGTTGAGATACTGAGGAATTGAAACCCACGTCCTTTATATCAAGTGCAGAATCTCTGGATTATGTCTTTGTCTGGGTGAGGGTTGACTCTTCTACTCACACTTGGATATCAACCCAATCTGGCTTCTTGCCTGTTCACACTCACTCTGGTTTCACACTTCTTTGACCTGAAGCATAGTGGAGTTAGAGATGGAGGCACTGGGAGATGGGCCTTATTCTGGATGATGTCACAGCCTCTGGGACCTGGAGCCCCGGTGGCCATCTTACGCACTGACCCCCTTCTGTTGGAGGATGAGCCAATGATGCACTGTACTGTATTGTAAATGTCCATAGCAATATTTATAGATCTGTTCTAATGTTTTCTGAGTGGCCTGTTCAATGATATGTGAATGAGAAACTCTTCCCATCTTCTTACAACCTGCACTGTTCTCAGGTTTGATTGGTGGAAATGGCAAAGAACTCCAACGGTGCTTTGAACTACAAGTCCCAATGTGCTTTGCAGGTTGGTGATGGGTTCCGGAGGACTAGAGTAGTATTGAGAGGATTTATTAGCTGATGTTTCATGTGCCACAGACCTGTTTGCAAAGAGACTGGACTATGTTGGATCAGATGGAGTGTAGTTCAATGGGAAGAATTACATGTGATGTGTTTATGTGAAGGCAGGTTGATCTGTTTTGTGACTGAGAATGAAGGTAGATTATGACCAAGAGGGACATTTAGAGTAAAACTATGACCTTCAGTTAATCAGAGGGACAACTGTCTGACTTGACCGTACTTGTGATGCCAAAATGACAATTGTCAGAGTTTGTGAAAATAAATGCTACTACAGAGCTATAATACGGTAAAAATGTTGACATTTTTGTTTCGTACCAGTATTAAAATGTCTGTTTTCATCAATACCTATGTAAACCACAGGGCAGTGATGGAGTGTTTTGTTAGTGCTTTGTTGACTGGTTGTGCATGTCACCCAACAACCCAATGGGCATCTGGACTCTTTCAGAAACGCTGGTCCTGTAAATGCTCCCCTATGAGTGAGACATGTATGAAAAAGAAAGTTCACATTTTTATTGCAGGATATTTAACAACTTTATTTCCATGACACATGTGCCATCCTTTTCTTTACAGTATAAACACTAGTCTCCAGAGCTTTTTACACACACACACACGCGCACGCACGCAGATGGCTTCTCCCTGCAGAGTTTCTTTGCGGGTCCATCTGTTGACACTCAGAGCCTAGGGTTAAGAGCTAACCAGCTCGGCCTCATCATGATGGTGCCCTGGTTGGCAAAGATGTACCAAGCCACGATGGCATAGGGCACCCAGCATATCAGAAATGTGATGCCCATGGCAATCACCATACGGGTCACTTCCTTCTCTGCCCTCTGAGTGGCCTGAACGAATGGACACACACACATGTGTTTTGACATGAGTCCTAACTGGAGATGTAGTAGTCCTGTGTGTTTACTGGTCTTTAGTGACCGTGTTTGTCCTTGTCCCATGCGGACGCTGCAGAGCAGAAGGCCGTAGCAGAAGCCGATGATGACCAGAGGGATGTAGAAGTGAACACTGCGTACCCTGTGGGATGGAAATATATACACACACACACATGCACCCGCACACCTCATTTAAAGAATATGATATGTATTATAAAGAAGAATTGCCCCTGAGATCTACCAGCCATCAGCCCATTCCCATTTCTTAAGGTGATGTTTAAGGTAAGACTAGTAGGAAATGCTTTTTGGAGGGTATTTAGAGGGTGATCTACCTGGACCTGCAACACAATGGAGGCACAGCACAGGGGAGAGCCATGATCCAGGTGAAGGCCACACCCACAATGGCGGGCCACTCATTGAAGCGGTAGTTGGTCATTGGTTTACAAACCACGATATAACGCTCAATGGAAAATAACACCAGAGACCAAAGGGCGATTTCCTCTGAGACACACAGCAAGTCAGAAACACATACTCAGTATACATGCTCATGTGCAGAAAATATTTAGACAAACTATTCTGAATATATTGGACACAGGCAGAAGACTTAAACAGAACAGATGCTACTGTATAGCTGAAGTACATAGGGTACAGTAAGTGACTTACAGTGATATTGGCAAATCTACTTTTTCATGCATTTATATGATCTCAACCAGCAGCTTGCACCTGCAGCTACTGGAACAATTGATGTGATAACAGCTGTACTTCAACACAAAGCTTCAGATATTCTGTAAGGTCTATACATCTGCTGTTATTAAAGACATCCTCCTGTCACCTCAGTCACAGAAAACATGTGTAAATGAGGTGTAAAAATGCACATATCATAAGGTCCTGGGCTTTATTTAAGTCTGCACTGTCTTCTTTAGAAGAAAGGTATGCTGGGGGTGTGGGTGCTATTCAAATGATTCTAAATACATGGGTGGTCTTGATATTCGGGGAACAAAAATCTTCGACACCGGACTTTAAAGTCATTGAGCTCAAGGTACATTGAGGTTGCACCTGGCGAAAGCCAGCCAGGCACCCCTTTAGGGAAAAGTTACTCAACCACAGATCCAGGATCAGATTCCCCTAGCCTAATCCCAACCATTATGGAAACAAAAATATCTTACCCTGTGGCTCGTGGCAACTACTACCTACACCTCACCCAGAGGTCTACCATGTCTTACCTCCCAACTACTACCTACACCTCACCCAGAGGTCTACCATGTCTTACCTCCCAACTACTACCTACACTTCACCCAAAGGTCCACCATGTCTTACCTCCCAACTACTACCTACACCTCACCCAGAGGTCTACCATGTCTTACCTCCCAACTACTACCTACACCTCACCCAGAGGTCTACCATGTCTTACCTCCCAACTACTACCTACACCTCACCCAGAGGTCCACCATGTCTTACCTCCCAACTACTACCTACACTTCACCCAAAGGTCCACCATGTCTTACCTCCCAACTACTACCTACACCTCACCCAGAGGTCTACCATGTCTTACCTCCCAACTACTACCTACACCTCACCCAGAGGTCTACCAAGTCTTACCTCCCAACTACTACCTACACCTCACCCAGATGTCTACCATGTCTTACCTCCCAACTACTACCTACACCTCGCCCAGAGGTCCACCATGTCTTACCTCCCAACTACTACCTACACTTCACCCAGAGGTTCACCATGTCTTACCTCACAACTACTACCTACACCTCACCCAAAGGTCCACCATGTCTTACCTCCCAACTACTACCTACACCTCACCCAGAGGTCCACCATATCTTACCTCCCAACTACTACCTACACCTCACCCAGAGGTCTACCATGTCTTACCTCCCAACTACTACCTACACTTCACCCAGAGGTCCACCATGTCTTACCTCCCAACTACAGCCTAGGGCTCCACCATCACCATGTCTTACTTCCCATAGTGGCGAAGAATCCTTCAATGTGCATCTGGTAACGCCCAGGAAGAAGTAGCCCTGTAGGGCCGTGGCGAGGGTCACAGTGAAACCCCCCACCACGGAGAGGTCAGCAACAGCCAAGTTCAACAGGATGTAGTTCAAGGGGGTCCGTAGCGTCTTGTGCTACACCGTGACGTAGAGCGTAAGAAAGTTGATAGGGAAGGCTGTGACAAGAAAGATCATGTATGAAGTAAGGAGAGAGTACTTCCAGGGTGCAGCTAGGTAATACTGAAGGTACTCAAAGGGGCTCTGCACCCCCCCCAGGTTTGTTAGATAAGGGTACGTAGAAGTTTGGGCCCTCTGTGCCGTTCATGACGGAAGCTGTTGGGGTGTGTGTGTGTCTATGTAAGTGTGTATGTTTCTCTACTGGAGTGTGTCTTTCTCTATCCTCGCTAGTATTTTGAGAGAGGAAAAAGAAAGCACGGTCTGTTCTCAGAGTTATGAGAAGCTCTTTCTCGCTGGAGGCCAGGAAGGATGGATGGAGGGGATAGATAGATCCAGGCAATGAGAAGTGGTGTGCGCACCCCCCTCTCTTAGGATTAGGGACATGCATGGACCTCAGCATGGACAGATTTAGGTCACACACACTAATCCATGAGAAGAACATCTAGCGTGAGTATAGTGTGTGTATACTTAAAGGCAGTGTTATACTCTGACGATGTCATCCTCACGAGAGCACATCGTCAACAAGTTTGCTGGAGGCTAAGTCAAAGACCAATGCAACTCAGACTTCTTCTGAAAAAGCACATATGCCAAAAGTAATGCACTAGAGAATCGTGTGTCAGAGATTTGCATTATCCTAGACGCCTAAAGGCTACTGTACCCGTCTGCTTATACAGCCTGACGTGTCAACTTTGTCAAGAGAATAATTTAGCAGGCTTTATAGAAGAGGGAGTGTAAATGTAATTTCCAGAGTGTTCCAACTCATTTGCAGCAGTGGTAATCTAATCCTTAATCACTGAATAATATGAACCTCACTTAGGAAAGGAGCAGAAAACGATTTCTGTTGCACACATATCCTCTCCCTCTCTCACACACACGCAAACACTCATCGGAAAGGTTTTGTCAGGCATATTAATTTTGGTAGCATGGTGCGTAAGCTCACACACAGTAATCCTGTGGTAAGGTGTGGGTCAGTAAGACACCTGGTGTTAGAGCTGTGAAGCTGTCAGACTGCCCGTGGATCGCTGAAAAGAATATCAACACACACCGATGCAAACACACTCAAACACATTCTAACCCTGAATCACACACTCATGCACAAAACAAGTGGAGAATTTGAAACCTTTCATTTAAAAAAAACATTTAACTTTAATAATATAAAAATACAATACATACATACAATACATACAATACTCTTTAAGAATGCTAGAGAGTCAAAGTACACATCATATAACAGCAGCAATAAATACCAGTGAATTAAAACACGTTTTTTTAATAAGTTTTTCTAGACAGAAGAGTTCATTGGTAAATCTGTGTGACCTCATCCTGTTCATTCTATAGGGTTGTTCATCTGAAGATTCACTTTTGCTGCGGACTATAATGATCTTCATAATCCCATCCCTGAAATAACGTCCATGAGGTTTTTGGCCTGCCATCATATGGGCGGAACATTACTCAGAAGAGCAAGAGTGAAACTGAAGATGTGAATAATAGTGAGATGGATGAATTGATTCTAGACCAGTTTGGGGAGGTCAGTTGGGTTCATCGATGGGCCGACGGCAGTAGGGACAGCAGTTGTGCTGAAGCACAAGCAGCTCATAGTCTTCACTGTGGAACATCTAGAGGAAGCACATCAGAGAAGACAGGAAGCATAGGTCAGAGAACACAGAGCAGAGCAGGGATTCTCTAAGGAAGGTAGCAGAGGCCAGTAACACAACATCTAGCACTGCCAATAGCAACATTTTATCCAAATCTAACTCCTGGTAAAGGAAACACTGCAGAAAGTTAAAATAAGTGAAAGATTAAGGGTAGAAGAGAGATTCTGCCAGAGGGCCATGGAGAGCCAAGGTGTGTGTGAGGGTAGTGTATCATGTTTTAAAATATTAAAATATGTTTTTTTAATAAGTTTTTCTAGACAGAAGAGTTCATTGGTAAATCTGTGTGACCTCATCCTGTTCATTCTATAGGGTTGTTCATCATGTTTTAAAGATTAGAATCATTTTTCGCCTCTTAAGCACCTGGGGGTGAGTGAGTGCGTGATTGGGGTGAGTGAGTGCGTGATAGGGGTGAGTGAGTGCATGATAGGGGTGAGTGAGTGCATGATTGGGGAGAGTGAGTGCGTGATAGGGGTGATTGAGTGAGTGATAGGAGTGAGTGAGGGCGTGATAGGGGTGAGTGTGTGTGTGATAGCGACGAGTGTGTGTGTGTGTGTTAGGTGTGAGGGGGGCATGAAGCGCAATGCTGTGTGTGTGTGTATTCCATCTATTCAGTACCTGGAAGCAGGAGGGGCACATGGTGATGCTGACATCAGGCAATAAGGAACGGTAGTACTCCCACTGCAGGGGTTTGGGCCAGCGCTTAATCAGGACATCCCTCCTGCTCATAGACCTCAGCACGGAGCGACTCACCACCACCGGGACAAAGTCAGAGCCCCCCTGCTGTTAAGGAGATACACACGGGTTCACATATTAGAATACACACAGGTTCACATATTAGAATACACACATACTGACCCCTTTCATTTCTACTCTCCCTTTAGTTTCACCTCCCTCCTTCTCCCACTATATCCTCCCGATCCTCACCTCAAAGCTGAGTTTGGCCATGAAGGGGTCCTCCTCTGTGTCTTCTGTGCCATCATCCAGCTTCAGAGACTGGGACTCTGATACAGTTAAAGAAGCTGCTCCTCTCACATCCTCCCTTTCATACCCACCCCATCACTTCTGCTCATCGTTCTCTGCTCTCACACACACACTCACGACGTACGGTGCATTAGGAAAGTATTCAGACCCCTTGACTTTTCCACATTTTGTTACGTCACATTTTGTTACGTCACAACCTTAATCTAAAATGTATTCAATTGTTGTTTTTTTCCCTTCATCAATCTACACACACACACACACACACACACACACACACACACACACACACACACACACACACACACACACACACACACACACACACACACACACACACACACACACACACACACACACACACACAATATACCCTACATTGACAAAGCAAAAATTGTTTAAAATTTGTGTGTGCAAATGTATTAAAAACTCAAATTAAATATCACATTTACATACGTTTTCAGACCGTTTACTCAGTACTTTGTTGAAGCACCTTTGGAAGTGATTACAGCCTCCTGTCTTCTTGGGTAGAACGCTACAAGCTTGACACACCTGTATTTGAGGAGTTTCTCCCATTCCTCTCTGCAGATCCTCTCAAGCTCTGCCAGGTTGGATGGGGAGCGTCGCTGCACAGCTATTTTCAGGTCTCTTCTGAAATGTTCGATCAGGTTCAAGTCCGGGCTCTGGCTGGGCCACTCAAGGACATTCCGAGACTTGTCCCGAAGCCACTCCTGCGTTTTATTGGCTGTGTGCTTATGGTCGTTGTCCTGTTGGAATATGAACCTTTACCTCAGTCGGAGGTCCTGAGCGCTCTGGAGCAGGTTTTCATCAAGGATCTCTAAGTACTTCACTCCGTTCATCTTTCCCTCGATCTTGACTAGTCTCCCAGTCCCTGCCACTGAAAAACATCCCCACAGCATGATAATGCCACCACCATGCTTCACCGTAGGGATGGTGCCAGGTTTCCTGCAGACGTGACACTTGGCATTCAGGCCAAAGAGTTCAATCTTGGTTTCATCAGACCAGAGAATCTTGTTTCTCATGGTCTGAGAGTCTTTAGGTGCCTTTCTCCAAAAAGGCAGTTATGTGCCTTTTACTGAGGAGTGACTTCTGTCTGGCCACTCTACCATAAAAGCCTGATTGGTGGGATGCTGCAGAAATGTTTTGGTACCCTTCCCCAGATCTGTGCCTCGACACAATCCTGTCTCGGAGCTCTACAAACAATTCCTTTGACCTCATGGCCTGGTGTTTGCTCCGACATGCACTGTCAACTGTGGGGCCTAATAAAGACAGGTGTCTGCCTTTCCAAATCATGTCCTATCAATTGAATTGAATTCAAGTTGTAGAAACATCTCAAGGATGATCAATGGAAACAGGATGCACCTGAGCTTAATTTCGAGTCGCATAGCAATGGGTCTGAATACTTACGTAAATCAAATGTAAAAAAAAATAAAAAATGTCTGTTTTCGCTTTGTCATGGGGTATTGTGTGTATATTGATGAGTAAATATATATTTAATCCATTTTAGAATTTGGCTGTAACGTAACAAAATGTGGAAAAGGGGAAGGGGTTTGAATACTTTCCGAATGCACTGTATACCAGACTCATGCAGTCACTTTATTCAACCAACATCGGGAAAAACAAAGATACTCTAATTCATATGTCAAAGAGAGCAAGTTACTTTGAAAAACGATATATCCAAACTACTTTGTGATACATTTTTATATCTAAACAGATCCCTCTGCAGTCAGATGTTAACATAATGTGTCATTTAGCCTATTAAACACAAGTGAGAATTAGGCCGGTCTGATGCCAAAACAGAAAGGAAATGGCTGCCTACTTCACCAACATTTTCTTTTTGCAAAAAAAAAGTAGTGAGTAGCTCCATTAGTTAGCGACACCACTACATGGCTATAGTATGTAATTAACTACTGAAAACACTGCCAAGATTTGAATTTAGAACAACTACCACCAAGCTACTGCAACATGTAGAATTACTAGTTACTAGTTGAATAACATATAGTTCACTACTCCCCAACACTGTGTGTCAGCTAATGCAGGTTACTCCCAGGCAGAGATGTCTCTGAGGTGTTAGTGTCATTCTGACAAGAGAGAAGAGCCCCTCTAACTCTACTACATCTAAGATTACTTCAGTTTGACAGCTTAAGGTGCTGGGCAGAATCAGAATCAAGGTGCTGGGCAGAATCAGAATCAAGGTGCTGGGCAGAATCAGAATCAAGGTGCTGGGCAGAATCAGAATCAAGGTGCTGGGCAGAATCAGAATCAAGGTGCTGGTAAGGACACATACTGTGTGTAATGTGTGTCTGTATGGAAACATGTATGAGCACACAACCTTAACATACAGACTATTCACATTAGGTAAAACTGGTCATGAGAAATGCGTAGATGTTAGTGGTGTACACTGCATCAGGTAAAGGATACCCCCACTGCTCATCTCCTGCCAGCGAGCAGCCTTCCTGTCAATGCAAGGGACTTCCAGGTCAATGAGAGACACAGCCTCCTCATCACCGATACCCTTGTCCAGATAGAACTGCACCAGAGGAAGGACCTCTACAGTACAGAGATACAATATTAATAACACACCTCGGAACCAAACATCCACTTACAAAGAGACTGGTGTCAACCTACCGTATGAAGATGCTGAATAGATGAAGGGCTGTTTGCAGTTGATACACACACTGCCCTGGCTGTTCAGCAGGGGGTTGTTGGTGGAGCAGCGGTAACACATGGGGATCAGGTCCTGGGTTACACACATACACACATGTGAAAATACACAAAGTATAAGATACACGCTCCACTAGAACTTTAAAAAAGTAAATATACACACATATACACAGACACGCATGTATGCATTCAAACTCACACCTCATTGTCGTGGTATGGTTTGGAGCGGACGGTAAGGCTGCCCAGATCCATTGACTCCTGGAAGCGAGAGGGAACGTGGAGTTCCTGGAGCTTCTCATAGGCATGTCTGGCTAGTTTAAAAGCTCCCAGGGTTCTGCTCTGCTTGGCCAACGCATAAAGAGTGTTACTGAGACCCATCGTCAAGGGCAACAAGGTGCTACAAGTAGACATTGCCCTTAGCAATAGATCTGGGGTCAGTTTACTCTCTTCAAATTGTACCCTAACTACACTACATGATCAAAGGTATGTGGACACCTGCTCGTCGAACAGCTCATTTCAAAAGGATGGTAATTAATATGGAGTTGGTCCCCTCTTTGCTGCTATAACAGCCTCCACTCTTTTGGGAAGGCTTTCCACTAGACGTTGGAACATTGCTGCGGGGACTTGCTTCCATTCATCCACAAGAGCATTAGTGACATTGGGCAATGATGTTGGGTGATTAGGGCTGGCTCGCAGTCAGCATTCCAATTCATCTCAAAGGTGTTTGATGGAGTTGAGGTCAGGGTTCTGTGCAGGTCAGTCAAGTTCTTCCACACCGATCTTGACAAACCTTTTCTGTATGGACCTTGCTTTGTGCATTGTCATGCTGAAACAGAACAGGGCCTTCCCCAAACTATTTCAACAAAGTTGGAAGCTCAGAATCATCTAGAATGTCATTCTATGCTGTAGTGTTAACGATTCCCTTCACTGGAACTAAAAGGCCCAAACCATGAAAAACAGCCCCAGACCAATATTCCTCCTCCACCAAACTTTACAGTTGGCACTGTGCCTTCTGGCATCATGGGAAAATATAAAGAAATCAGCCAAATTATAGACCTCCACAAGTCTGGTTCATCCTTGGGAGCAATTTCCAAACACCTGAAGGTACCACGTTCATCTGTACAAACAATAGTACGCAACTATAAACACCATGGGCCCACTCAGCCGTCATACCGCTCAGGAAGGAGACGCGTTCTGTCTCCGAGAGATGAACGTACTTTGGTGCGAAAAGTGCAAATCAATCCCAGAACAACAGCAAAGGACCCTGTGAAGATGCGGAGGAAACAGGTACAAAAGTATCAAAATCCACAGTAAAACGAGTCCTATATCGACATAACCTGAAAGGCTGCTCAGCAAGGAAGAAGCCACTGTTCCAAAACCGGTTTGCAACTGCACATGGGGACAAAGTTCGTACTTTTTGGTGAAATGTCCTCTGGTCTGATGAAACAAAAATAGAACTGTTTAGCCATAATGGACCATCGTTATGTTTGGAAGAAAAAGGGGGATGCTTGCAAGCTGAAGAATACCATCCCAACCATGAAGCACGGTTGGCAGCATCATGTTGTGGGGGTGCTTTGCTGCAGGATGGACTGGTGCACTTCACAAAATAGATGGCAGCATGAGGAAAAAGTATGTGGATATATTGAAGCAACATCTCAAGACATCAGTCGGGAAGTTAAAGCTTGGTCGCAAATGGGTCTTCCAAATGGACAATGACCCCAAGCATACTTCCAAAGTTGTGGCAAAATGGCTTAAGGACAACAAAGTCAAGGTATTGGAGTGGCCATCACAAAGCCCTGACCTCATTCCTATAGAAAATGTGTGGGCAGAACTGAAAAAGCGTGTGTGAGCAAGGAGGCCTACAAACCTGACTCAGTTACACCAGCCCTGCCAGGAGGAATGGGCCAAAATGTACCCAAGGAAGCTTGTGGAAGGCTACCCAAAATGTTTGACCCAAGTTAAACAATTTAAAGGCAATGCTACCAAATACTAATTGAGTCATATGTAAACGTCTGACCCACTGGGAATGTGATGAAAGAAAGAAAAGCTGAAATAAATCATTCTCTCTACTATTATTCTGACATTTCACATTCTTAAAATAAAGTGGTGATCCTAACTGACCTAAGACAGGTAATTTGTACTAGGATTAAATGTCAGGAATTGTGAAAAACTGAGTTGAAATGTATTTGGCTAAGGTGTATGTAAACTTCCAACTTCAACTGTATAGTGTATTAGGGTAGGACAGGCCAAAATGAACTTATTGCCTAATGGAAACGTCTTCCGACTCCAGAACAAGAACGGGGACTGGGCACACAATTGGCACTACACATACTCATCAGAGCTGTGTATGTATGTTAAACATAGCCACTGCCAGCAACCACAAGTCCCATTCTCTCTGTTTGGATCTGTGATGGGTACACTGATCCTCTCTAAAATAACTACCTTGGCTTTTCCTTTAAAAGTGCTGTGATTAGAGGAATGTATACTTGTGTGTAAGTGTTTGTGTAATCATCCTTACATGTGTGTGTTTGAGCACAGGAAATTGCTGCCTGTTTGTATTTGTAAGGATTGAGATTGTTGTGCACTGAGGAGCCCTTGGAGAAAGGCAACACCAGGTCAATGACTTGCAGCTGCAGAAGCCCTGTAACTGGGATTCCTCCACTAGCTCCAACAGCTCTCCTCTCTGCTCCTCTAGTCCCAGTATCAGGATTGTTAAAAACTCATCTACTGTTCTGTGATGTATGTGGTGCTTTCCGTGACATTGTGCCACATTATTCCGACCAGAGCCTGCTAAGACCATAAATCCTGGTTCAAACTTTTCCCGAGCGTCACCGTGTGGCCAGAGAGGATTCCAGCTGCAGAGCCCTATTTCTTTCTGGAAGCCTGGTATTTCCTTCCCCATGCTCCTACCCCTTTCTATATATATATATATATGTGCATGTGTGTGTGTGTGTGTGTGTGTGTGTGGGGTAATCAGTGAGTTTGTTTTGGTAAATGAAAATGTGCCTCTTTTTAGCGTCTTCTCTTCCTGCCCATCTCCCTTCACGTGGTCGTGCTGGTCTGTTTCCTCTACCCTGTTTGTTCCCTGGAACCAACTTTCTCTCCCTCTTTTTCCTTAATGTTCTCTCTACCTCACCAGGTAATCAGCCTGTGAACTCTATGAACATTTAAGGTGACATTGGACACATGGATTTGAGCATACTGGTTCCGACCTGTAGGATTACTTTTAACATTGGAAGGATACACTTTGGAGATGCCCAGTGGCACGTCCTTGGTGAGGTTGTGTAGGAGGTATCTGGAGATGTTAAAGAGCGTCTCAGGCATATGGGAGCTAAAGGGTTCATCCTGGAGAAAGGAGAAAAGAGAGAGAGGAGGGAAAGGTAGCAAGAAGGGGGAAGAAGGGAGGCAGAGAAGGATGGGAGAGAGAGAGGGAGAGAGGGAAATAGAGGCAGGTAGATGTAGCAGAAAGGGAGAGGGGATGCAGAGAAAGAGACATGGAATTAGAGGCAGGTAGATGTACCAGGGGGAGGCAGAGAGAGAGAGAGAGAGAGAGAACAAAACAACATCAATCAAATACACACAGCTTTGGGCACCTTTGTAAGAGTCTCAGAGGCACAATGATCCTGTGTCTGTCCCTCCCCCTCTTCTTCTCCATCTCTCTTCTTCTCTCTCCTGCCTTAAACACTAGTCTGAAGATGAAGAATAGCCTGAGCTGTGCCACAGACTCCCTTCACAGCACAGAACACTGCTCTCACAGGGGCTAGGTTCAGAGGCAGGGAGTGTTCATTAGCGAACAGCGCCAGCTAGCTCCCATGGTGTTTGATGGCTCAGCACAGCCAGGTGCCTGGGAGAGTTAAAGTGAGGTATAGAAGGTTCCTGCTCTGGACTCAATCACAGGGATTCCTCACTTCAGGGGTGTGACTAGTACTGTGTGTGTGTGTGTGTGTGTGTGTGTGTGTGTGTGTGTGTGTGTGCGTGCGAGAGAGAGAAAACACAGACAAAGGCCAGGAGTACTGCAGCCACAGCAAACCAGCCTAAAGAGACAGAGTGCTTATAACCAGGCATAGCTTGTTTAGAACCAAGCACTGGCGAGGGGGGTGGCGCTGCTGGTGGGAGGGGTTATCCTGATTAATTAGCAACCAAAGGATTCCAGAAGCATTTCCTATTTCAACTAAGGGACTGAAGGGATTTTTTGCGCTCTACCTTTCTCAACTCTCTCAACCCCGCCTATTCTTAACTTCTTTAATTTTCTGAACTCAACCTTAACTTAGTCTTAACTATACTTACTTGGCTCTACTCTGTCCCTACCTTCAGCTGTGGTGAGCATCTTACTGTGTAACGCTGTATTGAGTGGTAAACATGGTAGAGCTCAGCCAGGTGCTGGAAACGCTTGAACTTCTTCAGCATCTCCTCCTTCCTCTCCTCGTTTTCTGTGACACACACATGCACCCCCCCCACACACACACACACACACACACACATGCACCCACACACCAAAATCAAAATGAACCAGTTACAGTAGGAATTCAGTGGTGATAGTAGTAAGAGGTATATTGTTGTCAGTAGACCTACGTACCCCTAGCGATGTCCAGACACTGCATAGAGAGCATCCAGTAATAATATGCTGCGTCATTGAACCTGCTCTCCACCACGGCATTGTGGGTAAGCTGTTCCAACACCTTCACAGCCTCGCTCTGTCGGCCCGCCTTGTGGAAAGCTGCGGTGGGAGGAGAGAAGGGAGGGAAGAGACTTAATTGCAGCGAGGAAGGGGGAACATTGCAGGCCAGAGCGGAGCTTAACACTGCTTCTATTGCATGGACAATAGAGTTTCAGCCTTATAGGAGCTGACCCCTTTCCCATTATACCCGTTTCATTCTAAGGCTGCCAGAGTTTAACAATATCACAGACACACACTTACACACCAGGGACAATTTGTACTTAATGTATTCGAGACAATGTTTTCCTCATTTTTCACTGGTAACCACAAACAGACATCTTCTAAAACAAACCCACTCCCAAATTTCAAACAGCATGCCACTTAGAAAGCACAACTCCAATAAACATGTGGTCATTTCCATGCAAAAGGACCCATGAGCACCAATATGCGACGTTCATAGGAGCATGCCAGATGTAGGCTTTTTATCGGGAACAGGAGTGGAGAAATATGATTTCTTTCTTTCATCTTGAGAAAATGCAAATGTGCAATTAGGGACTGTGCTGTGTAGACTAACCCTGCAACTTTTTTCAGCGACATAAAAGCTGACAGCATTTCACTTTCAACCACATAAAATATGCATCGAAGACAAACTCAAAAACATGTTGGATCATTTTCACAGCTTTTCATTTCCTTAATACTGATCAACAAACTGATGTCATTTGGAAATCTTGCACGGAAAATCTCCCCATTCCTAAGTGTCTTTGGCATGCGAGAGAAGCAGAAATGAATGAGAAAAATGTACCGATGTCAACTAGATCGTGGATGCTATATTCATTCTATCGACTTATGACATTCTGGTGAGCATGGCTTTATTTAATATTCTAGAGCATCAAGTAATGACAGACAATTATGAATATTATGTATATTTATGCATGCAGGGATGGAAACTCATGAGCGGGATTTCAAAGGTGCAAGTAAACTGATCCTAAATTAGACCTAAACCGGAATATGAGCTATTATCTGGAATACGGTGCGCACGTAAACCTACCCACGAGTCCCCTCTCTTTCTATTTACTGTGACCAGCATCCTGACCCACTGAGCACCGGCCGACACCGGACATCAATGGATGCTGAAAAGTAGTTGAAATTTGGTCAGTCCACCGTGGCCTTGATTTCAACGTCTACAGAGGTAGTTTTCCGGTCCAATCCGGACCAACCTTGATTTCAACGTCCAGATATCTGATGACCGGACCAAATTTGAACCAACTGTTTCACAGTTTTGAACAACACATTACAGTAAGGCACAGTAGGGTTCAGTAAAGAAAAGTACAGTCGAGTTCAGTACAGTACATAGTAGAGCACACTTGAGTACACTATAATGTACTGTACTGAACTATACGCTACTTTACTGAACTATACTCTACTTGACTATGCTGTACTCTACTGTTCTGTGTGGTATTGTACTCTATAGTCCTGTACTTTGATGTCCAAACTTGTTAAACATACTGTCAACATCTATGGATGGCTCAGATTAGGTGCGGTCCAACCCAACAAAATGTGGTCTTGTTTGGTGGTGGCGCTGATTAAAATAATAGCCAGTGTGTAGGATAATACCCAAATATGCAAAGGAGGATATTGCATATTTCTACCTTTGTGTACCTATTTAGGATACATCACCATTTTTTGATAATTTTTTTTTAACCTTTATTTAACCAGGCAAGTCAGTTAAGAACAAATTTTTATTTTCAATGACGGCCTAGGAACAGTGGGTTAACTGCCTGTTCAGGGGCAGAACGACAGATTAGTACCTTGTCAGCTCGGGGGTTTAAACTTGCAACCTTCCGGTTCCTAGTCCAACTCTCTAACCACTAGGCTACCCTGCCGCCCCATGAAGGTAACGACATTCATATCCATAATTATGCATTTCTGTGTAGTACAGATCAGGGTCAAATTATGACATTTTGTAACCATAATTCTGTTATCAGGTGTAAATCCACTTCAATTACAATAACCAAAATATATTTTTAGGTGTCATATCATAGCTGACACCCCATTCTTTCTGCAGACATCTTTTAATATTATATTCCGAGCAGATCTTTTTTGTGGAAAACGAGGTCACATAAAAAAAACTGAGGGAGATGTTACAGAAATTAAATTTTGCATTATTATAAAATGTTTGGTGTGAATTGTTAAAAGTAGTCTTTGTGAATAGAGTTATATGGTTTGTTGAACTTTGAAATCAATGTTTTTTGTTTGGCATACATTTTAAAGGGATACTTCGGGATTTTGGCAGAGGCCCTTTGTCTACTTCCCCAGAGTCAGATGAACTTGTGGATACCATTTTTATGTGCTAGCAGATACCTATAGACTTCCAGTCATTGTGTTAACGCGTACTAGCATTGGCTCGTGAAACCCACCTCTAACTTCCTTCAAACTGGACACAAGAGACATAATTTGGAATCCACAAGTTCATCTGATTCTGGGGAAGTAGATACAAGGGCCTCAGTGCCAAAATCCCAAAGTATCCCTTTAATTGAATTGCCCATGTGTCCTATACACACATACTGTACATACAGCTAGACACACACACATACATACATACAGCTAGACACACACACACACGCCCCCCTCAGTTACAACAATGTTACGTTGGTGAGGAGTTACAGTCAGTGACCAGTCAGCCCAGCCAGGTGAGGAACCACCAGGGCACAACGCTACAGGGGCCTAAAGTCAATTACAATCACTGTGGTGGTGGCACAATACAGCATTACTGCCCCACTAAAACACAATACAGTCAGCACAACGCCAGATTACTGCCAGGCTGAAACACAGCCAGGCCTGTTCAACTCTATACTCCACACACAGAGGATATTATGCAGGATGGATTGGATACAGCACTCAGGGTTTTTTATGGATCAAAAAGGAGCTTAGGCGGTGGGCGTGGCAGGGGGCGCGATTGGCTCGTCTGTGCTGCTGATTTTGAGAGAAATTGTTCTCAAATGTCTACATGGAGATGAGAGAAATTTGGTCAGTTTTAAAGCTAATTTCCTGCAATTCTATGCATTTTGTCGTGGCTAATGCTGTGTTCTTTTGCTCAAACATAATTATCAAATATATTGCTAAATTCATTGTTTTTGGAATTTCTATTCTCCCTGAATGTCTAGCTCCCGCCAACCCCCCTGAAAAATCCCTGGTACTGTACATTAATAGGCATGCAGGGATCATAATTATACATTGAGTGTACAAAAGATTAGGAACGCCTTCCTAATATTGAGTTGCACCACCTTTCGCCCTCAGGAAAGCCTCGTTGGGGCATGGACTCTACAAGGTGTCGAAAGCGTTCCACAGGGATGCTGGCCCATGTTGACTCCAATGCTTACCACAGTTGTGTCAAGTTGGCTGGATGTCCTTTGGGTGGTGGACCATTCTTGAAACACACGGGAAACTGTTGAGCAAAAACCCAGCAGGGTTGCAGTTCTTGACACGCTCAAACTGGTGCGCCTAGCACCTTCTACCATACCCTTTTTTGTATTTTTGTCTTGCCCATTCACCCTCTGGACACAATCCATGTCTCAATTGTCTTCATCTACACTGATTGAAGTGAATGTAACAGGTGACATCAATAAGGGATCATAGTTTTGACCTGAATTCACCTGGTCAGTCTGTCATGGAAAGAGCAGGTGTTCTTAATATTATGTACACTCAGTGTAAAGCCATGTGGTGATGACAGTTATTCTGCTCACATGGGTAATCATCATTAAGAGCTGCTTGTTATAGTGCTGATTGGAAATATACATGGCATGAAACACTGTAAGCAGTCAGGACTTGCTCTGTCTCTAACTGAGGATCATGTTTTACAGTGAATAGAGAGAGCAGCACTGCAGAGGGAGGAGTGAAGAATGCTTGGATATAACAACACGGGCCAAGCTATGGATTCCATATGTACCCTATGTTATATGAACTGACAATGCCCTTACAGCCCTCTGTGGTTTTCTATGATACATTGATATAGTTCTGATTCCAGAATTATCTGAGATATGTCTGCTCAATGTTAGGTGCACAAAATGGGATTTTTATAGAAACTAGTGATAAGATGTTTCAGCCGACATGTTCTTGGCAAAGTTACCACAAAATGTGGGAACATCAAACATCGAGCTACTATAACATATTGGGATGAGCATTCTCTCTCTTCTCTTTCTCCATCCTCACCTTTCTGTGCCTCCTCAAAGCGGTCGTTCTCAGCCAGCCACTGAGCGTAGGGCACATAGACGTCATCTTTAAACTGGGCATGTTTCTCCACCAGAGCGAAGGCCTGGGGGAGAGAGGGGAAGAAAGGCTCAATCAGATGCCTTACATATAACCAGATTATATCACTTAGAATATTTATTAGGTTTACTGTATCGTGTGTCTTTGAGGCAATATGCCCAGGATAATTTGCCTAGAAATTGTCAGTGATTATTAACACAGGCTTTAAAACAGACACATCTAGCCAAAACATGAATAGAGCTCATTACTAATGTGATATGTTAAGGTTAGCATATTAGACTGATTTCATGTCATGGTCAATTAGTGTGCAGCTATGGTTGTTTGAGTGACATGCTGTAGTAGAATTGTATGACAGTAGCCTACAGAGGCATACCTGCCTGTCATCTTGACTGATTAACCTAATTGTCCAATAGCAAGACTTTCATTAAGCCTTCCACCTTCTCTTTTTCTCGTCCTTTCTCTCTCTCAGGATCAAATGAACGAACGGGTGAGAAAGCTCCTCAGACGCTGTGCATGATTCATACAATATGAATGTGATTTAATGTTCTAGTCTTTTGGCATTCTCTCTGTTTCACAGTGGAAATCACACGTTTGCTCTCAGTTCCACCCATAACTCGCTTAAACACTTAGAACATTTAGTATTTTCTCCATGTCTCCCCAGCTAGCACATAACATTCTGAGAACCATATGTTTCTTAGAGCTTGGTTAGAGCGTGGTTGTCCTATGGTTATTTTGCACATAACCTTCCCACAACATTCTGGTAATGGTGCAGGATAACCAGCTAGCACATAACGTTCTGACAACCTTATGTTTCTTAGGTGGGAATTTCAGTACTTCAGCGTAATGTCTCCTACAGGTTTCCTCATTGTTCTATTTAAAGTAATGTTCTCAAATTGCTCCAAGAACAACGTTCTTCTGTGGGAATTTCAGTACTTCAGCATAACATTTTCTGCAGGTTTCCTCATGGTTCTATTTAATGTCATTTTCTCAGAACATTAAGAAAACGACCCATAAAAACCCACAAGTAAACATTATTAACGTTCAAAGAACGTTCTAAGAATGTTATTTATATACATTCAATTTTCAGCGTCACCAAAACTCTATCCTCTATCTTGTTAAGTGTGTTCAGGTGTGTTGGCCACACCCACTAATTGGCCACACCTAAACTTAATGAGTGCTTGTTTCAATTGAAATGGGGACTATTTTGAATAGACAAAAATCAACAGCTTTGTATGAGTTAAAAAACATTGGCATGCTACAGTAGCTCCATCCTGGTGGCACAGTGGACTAATTCCATGGACAGAGAACAGAAGATCACAGGACCGAATCGCACGGATACCGTGGCAAAATAAAAATACAGATGTAATGTGTTTACATGACTAATGCCTAACCAAATTCATTTCTATGTGTCCTATCTGTTCTTGGAGTTCAAAACAGTTAACCCAAAGATAGCTGTGTTATTAAAAATCTTATTGGAATGTTCTCAGAACATTATTTAATTACCTTCAAATAACCTATAATTTCAGTTTTTAGAACAATTAATAAAACACTCCCAGAACCTCCCTGCAACCTAAAAATTAGCATTCCCAGAACAGGCAAAATGTTCACTTCCATTCTCAGAATGTTTAAAATATTTATGGCTTTGTTCCCAGAACTAATGGGAAACCAAAAACGTAAGTTCCCACAACTTCCAAAGAACCAAATCTGCTAGTTGGGTCTGTGGTATGCGCTGCTCTGATGGGGCAGTTGAGTCAAAACATAAAAAAAGTTCTTAGCTAAGGCTATTTAGTGCTTTGGACCGCTGGGTGCTTCTCACATTCTAGTCATCCTAGGCAGAGATTTAGAGGAAATCTCTAGCTTGGCCAGCAGCTTTGCTCTGGTTTTATAGAACATGGTTTCAGTTTGTATTGTTCCAGTAAATTTGCAGTGTCATTTTCTGTGTTCTGGGTTAGACCTACACTAAATGGCTAAAAGTATCGTCATTCCAAAATCCTGGGCATTAATATGGAGTTGGTCCCCTCTTTGCAGCTACAACAGCCTCCACTCTTCTGGGAAGGCTTTCCACTAGATGTTGGAACATTGCTGCGGGAACCTGCTTCCATTAAGCCACAAGAGCATTAGTGAGGTCAGGCAATGATGTTGGGCGATTAGGCCTGGCTCATCCCAAAGATGTTCGATGGGGTTGAGGTCAGGGCTCTGTGCAGGCCAGTCAAGGTGTTACAAACGGAATTTGACAAACCTTTCCTGTATGGACCTTGCATTGTGCATGGGGGCATTGTCATGGTGAAACAGGAAAGGGCCTTCCCCAAACTGTTGCCACAAAGTTGGAAGCACAGAATCGTCTAGAATGTCATTGTATGCTGTAGTGTTAAGCTTGTGTGTGGCTGCTCGGCCAAGGAAACCCATTTCATGAAGCTCCGACGTATAGTTGCTTCCGGAGGCAGTTTGGAACTCGGTAGTGAGTGTTGCAACCAAGGACAGATGATTTTTCCACACTACGCACTTCAGCGGTCCCATTCTGTGAGGTTTTGTGGCCATTGTTGCTCCTAGACGTTTCCACTTTACAATAACAGCACTTACAGTTGACCAGGGCAACTCTAGCAGGGCAGACATTTTAAATTTGACGAACTGACTGGCTGGCATCCTATGACGGTGCCACATTGAATGTCACTGAGCTCTTCAGTACGGGCCATTCTACTGCCAATGTTCGTCTATGGAGATTGCACGGCTGTGTGCTAGATTTTATACACCTGTCAGTAATGGGTGTGGCTGAAATAGCCGAATCCACTAATTTGATGTATGAGGTATACTTTCTGATGAGGCAAGTAAGATACAATACTGTAGCTGTGTCCAACAGGTGTAAGGACCATAAGTGAAGTGTGAATGGTTCTGACTGACCTCATCCCAGTGTCGTGCCTCCACGTGCAGATGCACCAGGGCCTGCAGGTCTCCCATCTTGGAGTAGGTCTCAGAGGCATAACCATGGTGCTTCAGCTTCTGGAAGTAGGCCGCACACTTAGCCAGTGGTTCACGCTCCGCCTTATCCAGCTTACGGGCTATGTCAATCAGCCTGATAGGGGAGTTGAGATCAGATGGAGTGGGAGGGTGTGTGTGTGTTAATGTGTGTAGTATGGGAAGCTGTCAAGCCTGATAAAGCTTAACGGGGCCAACCAGTCTTTCCTTGTGTTTGTTATGCTGGGCCTGCCTTAGCCTAGGTGGTCTGGGCCAGAGTGGGGGTGTGATTGACAAGCAGCAGACACTGGGTCAGAGAGGGAGCCCGTGGGGAGCCCTGATAGGACCACAGGACCAGCCTTATGTATCTGCCTGCTTCCCAATCACACACCCACCACGCTTTCACATGACACCATGACTCACAGGAGGGATGAAGAGAGAACCAAGAGCTGTGTGGGTATGTATGTATGTATGTATGTATGTATGTATGTATGTTTGTATGTATGTATGTACAGTGGGGCAAAAAAGTATTTAGTCAGCCACCAATTGTGCAAGTTCTCCCACTTAAAAAAGATGAGAGAGGCCTGTAATTTTCATCATAGGTACACTTCAACTATGACAGACAAAATGAGAAAAAAAATCCAGAAAATCACATTGTTGGATTTTTTATTAATTAATTTGCAAATTATGGTGGAAAATAAGTATTTGGTCACCTACAAACAAGCAAGATTTCTGGCTCTCACAGACCTGTAACTTCTTCTTTAAGAGGCTCCTCTGTCCTCCACTCGTTACCTGTATTAATGGCACCTGTTTGAACTTGTTATCTGTATAAAAGACACCTGTCCACAACCTCAAACAGTCACACTCCAAACTCCACTATGGCCAATACCAAAGAGCTGTCAAAGGACACCAGAAACAAAATTGTAGACCTGCACCAAGCTGGGAAGACTGAATCTGCAATAGGTAAGCAGCTTGGTTTGAAGAAATCAACTGTGGGAGCAATTATTAGGAAATGGAAGACATACAAGACCACTGATAATCTCCCTCGATCTGGGGCTCCATGCAAGATCTCACCCCGTGGGGTCAAAATGATCACAAGAACGGTGAGCAAAAATCCCCGAACCACACGGGGGTACCTGGTGAATGACCTGCAGAGAGCTGGGACCAAAGTAACAAAGCCTACCATCAGTAACACACTACGCCGCCAGGGACTCAAATCCTGCAGTGCCAGACGTGTCCCCTTGCTTAAGCCAGTACATGTCCAGGCCCGTCTGAAGTTTGCTAGAGAGCATTTGGATGATCCAGAAGAAGATTGGGAGAATGTCATATGGTCAGATGAAACCAAAATATAACTTTTTGGTAAAAACTCAACTCGTCGTGTTTGGAGGACAAAGAATGCTGAGTTGCATCCAAAGAACACCATACCTACTGTGAAGCATGGGGGTGGAAACATCATGCTTTGGGGCTGTTTTTCTGCAACGGGACCAGGACGACTGATCCGTGTAAAGGAAAGAATGAATGGGGCCATGTATCGTGAGATTTTGAGTGAAAACCTCCTTCCATCAGCAAGGGCATTGAAGATGAAACGTGGCTGGGTCTTTCAGCATGACAATGATCCCAAACACACCGCCCGGGCAACGAAGGAGTGGCCTCGTAAGAAGCATTTCAAGATCCTGGAGTGGACTAGCCAGTCTCCAGATCTCAACCCCATAGAAAATCTTTGGAGGGAGTTGAAAGTCCGTGTTGCCCAGCAACAGCCCCATAATATCACTGCTCTAGAGGAGATCTGCATGGAGGAATGGGCCAAAATACCAGCAACAGTGTGTGAAAACCTTGTGAAGACTTACAGAAAACATTTGACCTCTGTCATTGCCAACAAAGGGTATATTATATTATTGACCAAATACTTATTTTCCACCATAATTTGCAAATATATTCATTAAAAATCCTATAATGTGATTTTCTGGATTTTTTTTGTCATAGTTAAAGTGTACCTATGATGAAAATTACAGGCCTCTCATCTTTTTAAGTGGGAGAACTTGCACAATTGGTGGCTGACTAAATCCTTTTTTGCCCCTGTATGTATGTATGTATGTATGTATGTATGTATGTATGTATGTATGTATGTATGTATGTATGTGTGTAAGTGTGTGTGCTACCCACATGTCGACCCAGCCGTGTTCTCCTATGATGTCGATGGCTTTGAGGTGTTCTCCTGCAGTCAGGTACATCTGAGCAGCGGCCCGCGGCTCCTTGCTGTTCTTAGCCCAGTCGGCCTGCTTGGACATCAGCATGCGAGTGTTTTTAGGGTCTGCCGCGCCCACAAACTCCTACAGAGGGACAGGAAGAGAGGGAGGGTGGGTGAGACAGACAGGCCCATCTGGGTCAGGGCCTGGAGAGGGGGGACATGAAGTCACATAAACAGGGCCAGGATTCCCCCGCTGGTGTCCTCCAGCGCTAAAATAAATGGCCTCGAGGAACAGATGGCCACACAAATATACAGCAGCCACAAAAAATGCACGCACACACAGACACAGACACACACACAGACACACACACACACAGGGGAGGGGAAAGGAATTAGGCCTGTGTCATCTGCTACTCTGAACACATACACAGTGACCACTCCACACACAAATACACTAAACACGAGATTGTCTCAACTTCAATTGACCCCTTCATCAAAGAATTCCCATTCAACAACTGACACTTGGAAACGTGTAATGCTACAGCCTGTGTGTGTGTGTGTGTGTGTGTGTGTGTGTGTGTGTGTGTGTGTGTGTGAGAGAGTGTGAGAGTGTGTGAGTGTGTCATTGGAATAGCATACACACCCACAGCCCCGGTGGTTGGGTCCCCCAGATAGCATAAGAACACATCATAAGCCATGAAATGTATTTATAGAATTACAGGAAATTAGCTTTAAAACTGCAAAAAAAACGTGTAGAATAGCAGGAAATTACTTCTAAAATAGCAATAATTTTTCAGAGCCCCATGGCAAAATATTATGATATTAGCAATAAACCTGCACATTTTTCCCTATGCCCCATGGCAAAAAAATGTTTCCTTAAAAATATGTATTTATTTATTTTAAAAATGTAAATGGTGTGTATTGCCGGGATAATATATAGCGAGACATCTAGTGATGTATGGGAAGATGAAAGATGTGGAGGAGATCTGCCAATGTACAGGTCCTCTATTTGGCATAAGTACACAGTGAGTGAAAACACATGCTGGGATCACCTCTACATGCTCCCGTAGTTTGAACGTCTGTGTGTGTGTGTGTGTGTGGGGGGGGGGTCTCACATGTTTGAACATATTGTATGTAGAGCCTGTGTGCAACGTGCATTAGTGTTTGGGTGTACAGTATAGGCACATTCAAACATTCATAGAAAGTCTGTGAATGTCCAATGTCTAACACTCACCTTTAGCCATACTTGAGGTTATGCGAGTGTGTGAGTACTCGTACTCACCTTAGCGTACTCAAACATGCGCAGGTCCGTGTACATGCTGAGAGCTCTGGAGTCCAAGCCAGTCCTCTTGTAGAGCCTGGCAGCCTCGTGGAATTTCCCCTGGTAGGCATAGACATCCGCAAGGAACAGCTCAGTGTCGCTCTCACCTCTCTTCTTCCTCTCCTGCCAATCCATCGGCATGGACACAGAGAAAGACATGAGCTAACAAAGTGGAGTCAGTTTCACCCTGATACTCCACTATCAGTCCATAGTCTCACGTACACCGAGTTTACAAAACATTAAGAACACCTTCCTAATATTGAGTTGCTGGCCCATGTTGACTCCAATGCTTACCACGGTTGTGTCAAGTCTTGACACGGGAAACTGTTGAACATGAAAAACCCAGCAGCGCTGCAGTTCTTAACACAAACCGGTGCGCCTGGCACCTACTACCATACCCCGTTCAAAGGCACTTAAATATTTTGTCTTGCCCATTCACCCTCTGTATGGCACACATACACAATCCATGTCTCAAGGCTTAAAAATCCTTCATCTACTGTTTGAAATGGATTTAAGATCGATAAGGGATCATAGCTTTCCCCTGGATTCACCTGGTCCGTCTATGTCATGGAAAGAGCAGGTGTTCTTAATGTTTTGTACACTCAGTTTATTTCATACAGTATGCACACACAGACACAAAGGCTGTTTCGTGGAATTCAATGATCCATTGTTTCCATGCCTACACTCAACACACAAAAAGAACATGACAATCAAAGACTGAAAGTCCAAAGCAGCTTTTTTAACTCAATATGAACTCATTGCTAGGTGACAATTAAGAACCTTACTGTGATTGTTTTCAATCAAAATAGCTTCTTAGCAAAGAGCAATTTCTCAAGCAAGAATTTTGCTAGGACTGTCTGGGAGTGGTCTGAGTGGGGAGCGGAAAACTAGCTGTTATTGGCCGAGGGGTGTGGAACTCTCTTTTTTATTGGTCTATTAACTAATTTACCGCTTGGTGATGTTACCAGGCAGGCCAAAACTCCATCCCAACCAAACAGGCTGAAATTACAGGTGGTCTTTTCAAATAGCTCTTACACTAAATGTGCATTATCATATTTTTCACAATTTCACAGTATTATTCCAACCTCATAGTGTGGAAATATATAAAACACAGGAAATTCCGTTTTAGACTCCACTGGGCCTTTAATCAGGGAAACGCATGCAATTCCAACAATTCCCTTCCTCTGTCTCACCTTGATGCAATGGCGTGTATTCATGGGTGCCAAAAAATGTACTAAGAAAAAAATTATTAAATAATTTATTTTTCGTCTCTCTGTGTTTTCAGAATTTTCCTTAAATTCACAAGAGGCTGAATATACTGTATCTCTCTAGAGAAAGCATCCGAGTGAGCGAAACAGCGCTCCTCTGTATCCGTATGTGTAGGCCAGCTATCTGGTCATAAAGAGTATGACATTGTTGCAGCCCGTAGCATTGAATGCAAGGGAAGCCAGCGACCAATCACTGAGTGAGCTCAACTGTGAATGGTCCTGGCACACCAAAGAAAAGAGAAGCCAGTTTGGATTTGGCTTCACTCCTATCACAGAGAAATACATCATCGATAGAAACAACTTGAAATGTTGCATCTCGTTATGTTGTTGTCCTCCGGTGGCTAGCTAGCTAAACTTGGCCCTTTCCTAAATTAGCCATGGATGGAGACAGGGATTTGGACATGTGGTTTTAGTTAAATCCCCATACTGGCCAATGAATATAATGGGGATTCTGATCCAACCATAAACTGCATTGTGCCCCTGGCCTGAGAGGATGGATGTTCAATATGTAACTAGATGTAGAAGGCTAATGTTAACTAGCTAACGTTGTCCATGAAAGGAAGTTAGGCTAGCCAGCAAGCATTTTAGCCAGGTAAATAAAAATTATATAAAAGTGTGTACTGTATGACAGTACATAGACTGTTTCGTCAACATGAAAGAGAGGAGGATGGCATTCATTGGCATTTCTCTGCAAGTAGGGTGAGTCAACATATTTTTTTAACTTGCACAAACGCACACAAATCAGAACCATGGAGAGCCACACCATAAATGGTTTTTGGTATTTTTTAATTGTCACTGTAATAGACTAAGCATAGGTGATTAGATGATGTTGACTTGTACTAACTCTCCACGGTTCTAAATCAATGGTTGTTTAGTAGTCCGAAAATGTCGGAAACGTGTACTTTCTTGACCATGCTGTAGGTCATGTAACTATTGGTTACATGCATTATGCTTTGTGGACATCACCAGACAGAGGTTGCTCTCTGGTTTTGTGATGAAATAAAGGTGTGATTGAATTTATTTTGCCACTGTGTCTTCTTATTGTCTCGGCCTTAGGTCTATATATCACGGTCGCAAGGCATATGAACTAACAGGTTATAGAGCAAACAACGCAATAATCACAACAGATATGTTGTAATATGGCATTTGTTTCTGGCTTAGCTTTTTACCCATGCACCGCTACTGCTTTGATGACGTCATGGGCAGCTCTGGTCAGCCAGTAAATCCATCCTGATTAAAGCTATGTGGTCTGTTCTGTTTTCTACAGCCACAAACTCTGATCTTGGATTCATACAATTCAGACTAATCCATTATTCATTATTCATGTGAAGGGAGTGTGTCTGTGCCATATTGTACCTCAATGCTGTTGATGAGCTCCAGGTAGCGCAGGTCTCGTACTCTGATGAATGCCTGAAAGAGAGACACACGGGTAAACAGAATGAGTGGAACTCTTACAGTATCCAGAGAATCCACTCAGACCACATCCTTCAGCTATTCTATCACACTAGTCAAACGAGGATGAGAGAGGTTCAACATACCAATAGCTTCAGGCTGCACCATCTAGTGATGGACACTAGCATTGCAGTGGTTCCTGGTTGAAAAAGTGTGTGTGTGTGTGTCTGACCTTCTTAGAGGTGTCAAAGTCGAGGCCCTCCAGTGCTTCTGTGGCCAGATCCCTCCAGTCACTGTCAGTCACACCCAGGCAGGCGATCTGATAGGCCTCCTTGAACATCCTCCTCTCCAGATACTGGTACATGGGAGCCGACTAGGAAGAAGGGAAAGGAAGAGGGAACCAGTCAATTCAACATATAATTAGAAACCCAACTAAACAGAAGAAAAATAAAGCTCAGTTCTTCAAGTATTAGTCTTCCAGCCCACCTGAGGCACCTCCACGGCGGACATGGAGTACACGTGCAGGCAGAAGATCTTGGAACCATTGTAGCCCACCACGAAGCCCTGCAGCTTCTGCTGATGCACTGGGAAGTTACTGGCCTTGATGTTGAGGTAGCCACTGCCTGAGAAACACAGCATGTCCTCACACTGGGTGTTCCAGGCTACGCTGTTAGCATTGGGCTCCTGGGAAGTGTGGAAGGAAGATCACAGAGAGAGGGAAGTCAGGGGAAACAGAGGCGAAGGAAAGGAGTGGGACAGCAAGGGAGACGGGTGTTACACTTTACCCCCACAAACATAACCTGTGAACCCTAATTTTAAACTGAAGCCACCTCGACCTTGGCCTTAATAACTCTTGACCCCTAACCTCTGACCTGGAAGAGCAGCTCCTTGGTGTGGATGTCGTAAACCAGGCAGGTGTTGTGTTCGTCCACCACGGCCAGCTTGCTGCGGGATGTACTCATGTCCAGACAACGCACAGACGTAGACTGCTTCAGCAGAGTGATGGCAAATGGGTTGTCAACAAAGATCTTTAGGATCTGAAGAGAAAATTAATACCACAGGATTTGATTGAATGAGCCACAGGATTTGATTGAATTGAGGCACAGGAAATAGCATCTCAATAAGACTAACCTGGATAAATACAAGTAAGTTAGCTAAGAGTTTGTGTGTACTGTATGTCTGTCTGTCAGTCATACTCACAGCTCCATTCTTCAGCCCCACCAGTAGGCCCTCTCTGCCCGGTGGGCCACCAATCACTTTGATGTAGCGAATCAGAGACTCCATAAGCCACTCCTTCTCCTTGATACTGGTGAAGGACAGACACTGCAGCCTCTTCTCCTGAAGAGGAGGGTCAGAGAGGAGACAGTGACAATTTGCCTGACGACTCGCTACATACTGTACTTCATTCTGAGATACTTCATTCTGCCATCATTGAAGTAATTTGTGGTGAAGTCAATATGAGGGGTGTTGTACAAAACAAAGTCATCAGTGATTGGATCATTTCTAACCAATCAGAGTATCAAAGGCATTTACAAATTTTCAAAACCCTGCTTTACCCATATGTGTTCTGGATCTGACCCAACTCATCGGTTTCTGGGACTAATCAGAACGTCTAGAATGTGTTTGCATTCTAGAAATCATTGGGGAGGTACTTAGATCCAGACTCATTGTAGAGAAGAAACTAACATCTGTGGGCGTGGCGTATCTTTAGGCCAGAGCAAGGAGTTTAGATAGCCAGACAAAGTAAGAATACCACCATGTTAAAACACCGGAGCATCAAACACAGGCATATCTATTTAGTATATTTTATGCATTATCTGGCCACTACTGTAATTCATTCATCACTACCATTTTGTCTAATTTTAATAGTTTACACTTGCTCTTAATATATCCTTCTAATCTTTCTATCCATATTTTTCATTCTCATTCAATGCTCTGTGAAGAAAAAGTCTGATTTGATTTGACACAGACAACCACAGCCCGGTCAGAGGTTAGACAGTCTTAACAGAGAAACCATCAGCCTCAGTTGGTGAAGCTGTAGCAGGGCTATTAGAGGCAGATTTAAAGCACTTCTGTCACACACACACAGATTTAGGGGAAAATAATACACAGAGTTAACTCCGGACTGCTCCCCTTCCCCCCCTCCTCTCTGTCAAACCACAGAGACACAAACCAGAGAGGAAACCACCAGAGACATCCAGCCAGGTTCCACAGTGCTGTGTTGGTAACCTCTCACTCCTCCCCGCCTCATTTAGGCTGTCTGATGGCTGAGGAAAAGAGACTAAGTGACAGGGTCTCTATTTTTTTATTTCACCTTTATTTAACCAGATAGGCCAGTTGAGAACAAGTTCTCATTTCCAACTGCAACCTGGCCAAGATAAAGCAAAGCAGTGCGACATAAACAACAGAGTTACACATGAAATAAACAAATGTACAGTCTATAACACAATAGAAAAGTATATATACAGTGTGTGCAAATTAAGTAAGATTAGGGAGGTAAGGCAATAAATAGTCCATATTGGCGAAATAATGAACATTTAGCAGTTAAACACTGGAGTGATAGATGTGCAGAAGATGAATGTGTAAATAGAAATACTGGGGTGCAAAGGAGCAAAATAAATAAATAAATACAGTATGGGGATGAGGTCGTTGAGTGGGCTATTTACAGATGGGCTGTGTACAGGTGCAATGATCTGTAAGCTGCTCTGACAGCTGATGCTTAAAGTTAGTGAGGGAGATACGAGTCTCCAGTTTCAGTGATTTTTGCTGTTCATTCCAGTCATAGGCAGCAGAAAACTAGAAGGAAAGGCAGCCAAAGTAGTAATTGGCTTTGGGGGTGACCAGTGAAATATACCTGCTGGAGCGCATGCTACGGGTGGGTGCTGCTATGGTGACCAGTGAGCTGAGATAAGGCGGAGCTTAACCTAACAAAGACTTATAGATGACCTGGAGCCAGTGGGTTTGGCGACGAATATGAAGTGAGGGCCAGCCAACGAGAGCATACAGGTCACAGTGGTGGGTAGTATATGGGGCTTTGGTGACAAAACATATGACACTGTGATAAACTGCATCGAATTTGCTGAGAAGAGTGTTGGAGGCTATTTTGTAAATGACATTGCCAAAGTCAAGGATCGATAGGATAGTCCGTTTAACGAGGGCAGCATGAGAGAAGGATGCATTGTTGTGAAATAGGAAGCCTACACCCTTAAGCTGGGGTAGGCAACTAGATTCAGCCGCGGGCCGATTTTTATCAGAGCGGCTGGTCGGGGGCCGGGAAATAATTATAATAATTTGTACACTGGAAATTGACCACAACTAAGCCCATACAGAGGTTCTATTGGATTACATTGAGACATAATCACATAATGTCTCTTTTTTTATTTGTGGAAATACTTGGGAACAGATTTCCATGGTAATCGTACAGTCTTTTTTAACAACAAAAATAAAGAAAAAACCCCAAAAGAAAAAAAATGATTTGATATTTATTTTTTTAACCAAAAACTTTGGGGGTCCCAATAAAAAAAACACTTGTGGGCTGTTTTTTGCCCACGGGCTGCCTGTTGCCACCCCTGCCCTAAAGGAGCACAGATACAGCTGGAGCCTATAAGAAGGATAGGAAGAAACATCTGGATGACCACTGGCTCTAACCATCCATCTCTGGCCTCTCTCTCTAGGGTGTTTTGGAGTAGCGACGCAGCGCTAACCGCTAATTCACTGGGTTTCAAATATGATAACAGCATGCTAATGTCTCTCGGCAGGGTCTTTCGCAATCTGTCACCGATGCATTAGTATAATTCACATGAGACGATGTCTCTGCAGGCCAGTGTTACTGAGTCAGGCCAAATAGTTTGTGTTGGTATGGCACTTTAGGGACATGCTTATAACGGAGTGTTTGAGAAAAGCCTCAAGCCAAAAGCAAATCCCGGGACAACAGTTATTAATCAAAGTATTTAGTCTAAATACAGACATTAATGTAGGCAAATAATATGACACAACTACCACTATAGTTTAGATGTGTGTCTGGGGGAAGTAGGTGATAGGGTATGATTTTGGGATTGGGTAGAAGTCTCACCTGACACAGGATGATGTGCTGGGAGCAGACCACGAGCAGGTTGCACTCAAACTTTCTGCAGATCTTCTCCTTGATGCGGTAGTGCATGTCCGAGGAGTCGTCAGAGTACAGCTCGTAGATGAGGATCTTCTCAGGCAGCTGGATGGCCAGGCGGTTCCTGTAGATAGCTATCTTCTTCACAAGCTCTCTGCACTTGATCCTCACTGGGCATGAAGAAAGCACAAAAGTAGGAGGCACAGTTAGAACAGGGCATATAATCCCAGTCCCCAATAGTCCTGAATAGACCAGATGGTGTGACTCTACATAGCCTTCCAATGGGCCACCGTATTGCTTACACCCATCCAGTTCCATCAGATCTGCTAACACTGAAGAGGTAAAAGGTCACGCAACGTGCTACAGATTTGAATTTGAATAAAACAAACAGGCTTATTCTGAATTCTAATAAGAGAAGTACAACACTGTGTACTGTCTAAATCAGAGCTATCCAACCTTGTTCCTGGAGCGCTACTGTCCTTTAGGTTTTCACTCCAACCCTAATCTAGCGCAACCTGATTTTAATAATTAGCTGGTTGATAAGCACAATCAGGTTAGTTACAACTGGGGTTGAAGCGATAACCTACAGGAGGGTAGCTCTCTAGGAACAGGGTTGGGGAGCCCTAGTCTAAATCAATCCACCTTTCTGTTCAGTGATGAGGTGCTGGACGATGACATCGGTCATGCTGTCTCTGTAGGCATAGCGGTCCTTGTACAGGCCGTGCACCGTGCTGAAGATGAGCTGGAAGAAGGCTATGGTCCCATCCTGGCAGCCCAACACCTAAACAGAGGAGAGGAAATGAGAGTTCAATGTAGCAGTGGTTCCCATTAACACTTTCATGAAAAGACAGAGAGACAGGGTGTTCCTTCTTTTTGTTAGAGCCCTGTCTGAGACAATGTGGAGATGTCAGCAAGGTAGCACCTTATGCCCTCCCATATGAGTTGTTAGTATTAATACAATCCAAAAGAAAGATATAGTGATATTACTTCCATGTTCTCTATGGGTGATCACAGATGCTTTCTCCACAAGTTAAAAATAACTCATCTCTACATGTGTCCCAAAGTGATATGAGGTTGCATCAACACTTGATCTGACAGATGACATCTGTAGCGTTGTCAGTATCATTTTATCATTTCAGCTCTTCGTTCTTCACAACATGTCTCCGCATCATATCAGCACTATTTAAAATTATAGCGTTCCAATACAGTTCACTTTAGACACACGCACGTAACACTCTCACACATTTACCCAAATGTACACACACGTGACGAAAAGAGACACACCACATAGTTGGAGTCAGGTTTGACTCTACAGGTCCACACCCAGGAGCTCTGCTCCCCGATGGTGCCGAGCCGCACCCCATCTTTGGTGTAGAGGGAGGCCTGCTTGTCTGAGCCACCCATCACAATGTACTCCCCCTTGGAGAAGTAGCTGACACAGCAGGGGTCATAGGTCAGAGTTCTGTCCTTCCCAATCTGAGAGAGAGAGGAACAGATATTGAAATAAAGTCTACTTCACATTTATTGACCTTTAACTGGGCTATGCTTGTCTAGGCCAAGGATTTCCCCTGACTTGGGGAATGGCCTATTTTTTACCAGAGCCACAGGGTTGTGCACTATATCGGGAAAGCCTACAGTCCTTAGCCCATCCCCTTAAGCGCCTGACCAAAGAGATGGAAAAACACATACACACTTTCTTGCTTCTAAATAGGCTCTATTGTGCTGGCACTTGAAGTCCTTTTGCGCAACGTCATATCAGTTCCCCGACTCTGTGCATCTGTTTCTCCTCACGCTGAAAAATAACCGCCTGACAGTCCATTCTTTTACCCTGAAATAAAACCCTTTTGGACAACCTCCCTTTTTTCATTACAGACTACTCATAGCACGGTAATCAAAACAGCATGTTCACTTACACTGATAAACAGCCCAGTGACAACACATGAGACTAAGGTTCCATGGCAGGGTAATGAAACAGTGCATATTTGTCTGTAATTACAATATTACCCAGGGGGATATGGGGGAGGAGTAGTGACGGAATCATTATTAAATGGCCAAACAGGATCATTTCCAGTGCAGTGTTACGGTTTCAATAGTCCCTGACAGGCTAATTGCAACAGAAAATACAGGGCTTAAAGGTCTCAGACAGTGGCCACCTTAAGTGGTTTATGTGTTATCGTGGATGAGTGATAGCACCGAGGCCATTGGGGTTTCGTTGACCAATCACCGGTGCCCATCTGGGAGCACAACCTAAACCCGTGGTCATAACCTAGGCCTCTTGATCTGTAACCAATTCAGTGGTTAGAGTGTCCGTCCTGCGATTGGAAGATTGAGAGTTGGATCCTCGGGGCGAGTCATACCAAAGACTGTAAAAATGGGACCTAATCCAACCTTGCTTGGCACTCAGCATGAGATAGATTGGGGGTTGCGATATACTAACGTCCTGTGTACTTGGCTCATGCTCCTGCTCCCATGAGCTGTTTCGGCTCATACAAGTCAAGACTCATGAAGCGCTACTTACTTGATCTGTATGTAACAACTTTGTGTCCTACACACCGATGTGCTACACAGTAGTTTCTATTAAGCAAAGTTGCTCTTTTCAATATCTTTCACCATTGCATTTTTAGTATATTTTATGTTTTATTTTATGTTAGACATGTAGACTATTTATTCATTTGCTGTGGAAACAAACCCAAAATGTTTATCTAACATGTTCCCACTATCCAGATGGGCCGGAAGAAGGCAAAAACATTTATTAAATTCCAGACGCCTGAAGTAAATGTTGAGGAGATGGTTCACGGACATGCGTTTTGCAGACACACACCTGTTTTCCACTGAGCTGGTAGAAGGATAGCTTCTGCCCCCAGTCTGCCACAGCCAGGATGTCATTGTGCTCATCCCTAAGAGAGACACTCCAACATGAATTTATATTTTCCACTTTAACATTCTGACAATTAAACTGGATTTAGAAAGATTTCAAATCGAATTCACCCAAAAGGTACATTAAACCCTACATCTCACTGGTATGGTAAAAGTAAGTGTCCTATATCATTGTGTTGCCTCCAAACAAATCTAGACCTAACCAAAGTATTTCCCTGAGCTTTGATGTTACCTTTCTCAATTTCTCTGTCCTCCCTCTCTGCCTTCCCTACCTGAGCTGGCTGAAGTGGTCTGGATCAGAGAACCCTCCCTGCAGCATGGGCTCCTCCTCCTCTCCTTCAGGCCTGTCCGTCTCTGCTCCTCTTCCTACCTGCCTCTCTCTCTCCAGCTGCCTGCCTAGCCCCAGGACCTCTACCCTGCTACTGCAGCTCTGGCTGTAGGCGGTGTCAATGACCAGGCACAGGGGCTCTGGCATGCTGCTGTCCACATCCACCGCCTCATCGTCCTCTCCCTCACAGAAGGGCATCCACTTCCACCAGTCCCTGTCAGAGGCTGCCTGGTCAAACACTGACACTTGCTGGCTGTCTACAGGTCATACACTGTCATTCTCTGATTTTCACTACCATGCTTGTTTCACATTGTGAACTGACTCAATACAGAGAAATATCACTCAGAAAAAAATGTATTATTGTTGATTTCAAAAGCAGTAAACCTTTACTCTCCAAGACATTGCACACACAGGTTTAAAATGTTTTACACAGCAAAAGGCCCACATGAGAGGTGAGTGACTCACTTGGAGGGGTTCCATGCGATGGACCAGATAGGAGAGGAGGATCCTCCTGGTCGCTCTATTTTCACCTTCTCCTCTCCGTTCTTATTCCTGATGCTCACCACCCCGTTCATCATGCCCAGGGCCAGGTACTGACCGTCGTTGGTCCACCTGCGGTCAAAAGGATTATGACAATACTGAACATAAGAGAGGCTATCCAAACAAAAAGGAGAGCAGCAATTTCTCAATACTCACCCACAACATGTTATCTTGCTGTTGACTTTGTGCTTGGATACAGATTTCTGTTCTGGGGACCACAGACCTAGAGAGAGAAACAAATTATACAGATGCTGCTCTTATGGCTGCATGTCTTCAACACCCCTTTCAACCTATTCCCTGTAGAGGTGTAGAGGACAGGACAATCCCAGTGTACCACTCACCAAAGTCCCCAGAGGAGCAGGAGGCCAGCTGGTGGCTGACTGGGTTGTAGGCAACACACTGGATGGAGTCATTATGTCTGAGGAGCAACATACAAACAAAATATGCATAGTGAGTGAGCCAGGAGTGACCTCAACAGAACATAATGCTACTGATAATGTTGTAATGTGTGTAATAATCATAGAGATCCTATTAAATTATTCTAATTCCTAATTCTGTAGTAATAATGATCACTCACGTATATTTCAAAATACCCTCCAGTTTAGATGTCCAGATGATGATGCTTTTGTCAGCAGAACCTGAGGCAAACCGTTTCCCTACAGAGAAGCACAATGTGAGACCCAACAGACTCGTGTTTGTTAATTGGGAACATCCAGATTGGTGTGTTAAGAGTGTACTGTACTAAGTACCATCTTTGGCGTAGGCAACACAGTACACTGTGTCCTTGTGTCCTTTCAGAGGCTGAATGAGAGTTCCATCTGATGTGTCATACACCTGGAAAGACAATATGCAATACTTATTGTATGCAATTCCACTCTCCTCAACTTAGCTATGATTCGAAAACCAATGGCATCATCATCCCCAAACTCACCAAAACACGATTCCCAGCTGCCACAATAAGCTGGCTGCCATCTGGTTTGAAGGCAAGGTCGTAGATACTAGGGAGAAAATGTACTGCAATCACAATATGCTGAAAACCTGTTTCAATTATGCTATTAAGCCATAGGTAGCTGCTCTGCTAGTTAGCATTAATGTTCTAGCTGTGCTTAGCCACGCAAACAGATTACCTAGCTAACTAGCAACGTTATCACTCGTTAGTAGACAGATCCTTTATTTTAAGATTGCATGAAATGGATAGTGAAAATCTTAGTAAACAAAGCTAGTTTGCTACAGTTGGCTAACTAGATAGCTAGCCAGCCACTGCGGGAGTTTACATAGTAACCGCCGTTGCTATCAACACTCCCAACTGTGCAACATCAGGCCTGTTGATAAAACTGTAAATGCAAAGGCTAGATTACCATTGCTCAACTTTGTCGCGATCATGTACTTTGTCAATCCACGTAGGAACTGCCCTCATTTTGCCTTTTTAACAAATTAAACAGATACACGTTAGGTTGTTCAACAGGTTGCTGTCTTTTCGTGGGGCCGAGGATCGTTTACATGGCAGGACCTGCTTGCTTGTGCGCAGACTCCCTTCTCTCTTTCCTGTCCTCCTTCCTGTGTTCTGCGCATGAGTCAAGCAGAGTCGCTCACAAAGTAGTTCACAGAACTTCATACAGCACAACGGCAGATACAATTTATCCAAATATGTTGATGTCATGCCCCCGAAATGCCTAGCACCCGACAACTTTATTAAACTTGATCATTAAGTAATATGCAACATTTTTCTAGAACAGCATGTGATGATGAGGCATGTAAACAAAACACAGCTGTCAGATCAAGCCTCTGCAAATGCATTACTTAGCTAGTTAGTTAAAGTTAGCTAGTTAGTTAATAGTCACCTATTTTCCCAATCCCTATAACATGATGGACAGTGGATTGACTGTTCTAATTCATATTTTTGTTAGTGGCAGCTAGGTATAGAGCTTCAACCCCAGATAGATTGAGAGAGCAACATCATGACTGAAGATGAGAGGGAGGACTGGAGCATGAGGATCTCAGCCACATGAAACTCAACAGGGGACAGTCAGCTCCATCACAGGCTGTGAGAGGGACAGTCCACTTTTGATAAAAGTTGTGTTTCAACCTACTGACACCAACAACACGGTCACAACCAGGCTAAAAAACAATGACCTCAACACAGAGAACACCATCACTGACACACACTAATCCTGATGGAGAGGCAGACGCTATGGCTGTTTCTGGTTCAGATATGACAGTTAGAAAACAAGCTGGGTCCAATCCATCATATGCTCTCATTCTCAAGTCTTGTTGCATGTAAACATCACTGAAGTATGTCTGTATCTTACTGTCAGGGCTAGGGGCTAAGTGCATTTCAGAGTGAGATCATAAAGTCAGATCAATAATTCCACATGAGGTGACTGATCTGTCTACCTCTGCAGTCCCCAGGGACAGAGGTTCCGTCCAGAGTGTCTCATCAAGCCTTCCACCTTAAAGATGGCGGAGGGGATCTACAGATAGACAACTTTGATGTCACAACAGCCAGGAGTGGCAGTGCAGCTGTGACCCCACAGCCCAACCAGGACAGACAGAGGAATGGTCATCAGGAACACACACGTCACACCTAAGAGGTCACGGATGACAGGTAAAACACATACAGGCAGGACACAGACAGGCAGGACACAGAGGAGAATATGGAAGAGGGGGGTCGAATATTACGCCTTTCTCCAAATAACACAAAAAGAGCCTATTTCGCAAAATCCTACAAGCAGAGAACTCAGAGTTAGAGGAAAAGGCACTTTGTCAATTCAGTATACCCCTGACAGACCTCCCTTGGCCAGGTGAATCACAGACAGGCAGCTGGGAGAGACACAGAAACTGGCCACACATCAGACACCAATGAGGACATTAACGAG
Organism: Oncorhynchus tshawytscha; assembly: GCF_018296145.1. Taxonomy (NCBI): domain Eukaryota; kingdom Metazoa; phylum Chordata; class Actinopteri; order Salmoniformes; family Salmonidae; genus Oncorhynchus; species Oncorhynchus tshawytscha. The sequence goes on along the minus strand of NC_056450.1, from coordinate 27,715,945 downwards.
AGAAACATACAAACCTCTGTGAGAAGGGGTGATGATGATGGTGATGACAATGAGACTGAGAGGCGTCTGCAGTCTGTGTTGGCGGAGCCAGTTGATGATGTTGTACTTGAGAAGAGCCCCCAGAGGAGGCCAGGGCTGCTGTGAGAAAAGCAGGTCAGGCTGGCCCCGCCCACTGAGCTACAGGACGCTCTCATTGGTCAAGGAGAGTGGTTTCCTGTGTCACCTTTACATGTCCCAGTCCTTAGGGTGCAGTCTGCTTCTGAGAGGGGGAGGCTGAGGGTGAGAGAATGGGGGAGGGAAAGTGTGTGGGGGATATAGAGGCAGAGGTGAATGATGAAGCACTGCTATCATCTCCCCAGACCACTAGAGGACGCTGTACACCACTAAAAGATCCCCAGAGCAGTGTGTATGTGCATTGTGCTATGAGTTATGATGCATAATGTGTATTCACTATGATGCCTAGATATAGAAAATGTTTTACATCTTCTTGGACCTGGTTTCAGTGTATTGACCAATAACATGTTCAATGTTTGTAGTGATGCCTTAGGTGCCTGTTGTACCTGTTCTGCACAGAACTATTAGGAGAGAAACAGAAGACCAGTCCTTCTTTCAGCAGGAAGTAACTGAGAGATGGTCATAATTTAATAAATAGTTGAGCTTAACAGAACTTGCCATTCTTGGAGAGAAATGTCAGTTTAATAAAAAAACGTGTTTATTTGTTATCAAAACCCCTTTTTCTTAGATCTGCAGTCTGTCCCGGCACAGGTCTGAGACCCCCAGGAGGAAGTGGACCACTCTTCGCTCCCCCTTCCAGCTGGTGCAGGAGACCCTGTTCCATGACCCCTGGAAGCTCCTGGTGGCCACCATCTTCCTCAACAATAACAGGTTTTCCATTTTTTGCTAAAAAAAAGAATATTGGATTGAAGTGACGGATTTAGATAAGGTTAACTTTGTGTGTATGTTTGTGTGTGTGTGTGTGTTTACATAGGTGAAACCTCAGGACCATAAACTGAACAAGTACCATGCCTGGTTGTGGGAGAACCATGGGAGGTTGGGAATCTGAACTATGAGGAACTGCAATGTCACATTTTATCACAACCTGTTTTATTAATGGAAGAATATTCTAGTTATTATTCATTAGGCTTATAACCTGGCGGACATACCGGTATCTCTTGGACATAATCCAGAGATGAGCCTACTACTGATCCCATCTACTCTCAAGACTCAGTAGTAACATTCCATTGTCTTATCAGTAACAAAGCAACTGTCACTCAACACGATTGTATTACATAAACTGTTTAATCATGTTTTATTAAAAGCCTATTGACAGATTTCTATTGAATTGGACTTTGATGTTGAGCCTCTGGAAATGCAACTGATAAATCAATCAAATGTATTTATAAAGCCCTTTTTACATCAGCAGATGTCACCAAGTGCTTATACAGAAACCCAGCCTAAAACTCCAAAGAGCAAGCAATGCTTATGTAGAAGCACAGTGGTTAGGAAAAACTCTCTAGAAAGGCAGGAATTTATGAAGAAACCTAGAGAGGAACCAGGCTTAGAGGTGTGGCCAGACCTCTTCTGGCTGCGCCGGTGGAGATTATACTGTAAGTATACATAGCCATTAAGGCTAAATTGTTCTTCAAGATGTTCATAGATGACCAACGGGGTCAAATAATAATTACAGTGGTTATAGAGGGTGCGACAGGTCAGCACCTCAGGAGTAAATGTCAGTTGGCTTTTCATAGCCGAGCATTCAGAGGTCGAGACAGCAGGTGCGGTAGAGAGAGCGAGAGGGATGGAGGAAATAGCAGGTCTGGGATAAGGTAGCAGGTCCGGTGAACAGGTCAGGGTTCAAAAGCCGCAGGCAGAACAGCAGAAATTAGATGAGCAGCACGACAAGTTAGCACATCTGGTAAACGGGTCAGGGCTCCATAGCCACAGGCAGAACAGCAGAAACTGGATCAGCAGCACAACCAGGTGGACTGCGGACGGGGACAGCCAGGAGTCGTCAATGCCAGGTAGTCCTGAGGCATGGTCCTAGGTCTCAAGTCCTCCGGGAGGAGAGAGAGAGAGAGTGAGAGAAAGAGATGTGAGAATTAGAGGGAGCACACTTAAATTTGGAGAAATCAGTGGAGATTTTGAGTAGCCGTGTGCCACCACCGCAATGACCAGATGATCTCAGACTATGAGATAAAACATAGTCAGATGAAGAAAGAGCAGCTGGAGTAGCAGTGTAGGGGTGAATTAAATTAAGGTTAAATAAAAATGTAAAAAATGTGGGTCTCCTGTCTTTCACGAGGTCACCAAATTAAACAACTTTGACAGGATTGTTCTTTAATAAATAACCACATACCATTCCCACATTCTCAAAAATAGAAATATTGTTTAATTATTCAAACTTTTGAATGTCCATGTGTCTCCCTGTGTTCCACAGTTTACATTCCAATCTCGAACACTACAGAGCATAGAGGCTGCGCATTTTATTACCCACCATAAAACAGACGACTTCCCGCTCTACCCTCTCTACGAGAGAGAGAGCACTCTGTAGAGCGGACCTACTGTAACCTGATCCTTCATATCGTCACAGGAGAGTTATGACATTGGCAAAGTGGGCAAATTTAGGCAAGAAAAGCCAACAACGAACAGTAAGCCATCGTACTCATGTATAAAACAACAAATAATGAAAGAAAAGCACTTTTCATTTTTTTGAAGTTAATGTGGGAGAGGTGGAAAAAATATTGTTATCAATAAATAATGACAAATCCCCTGGCATTTACAACTTAGATGGAAAGCTACTGAGGATGGTAGTTGACTCTATAGCCACTCCTATCTGTTATATCCTTAATCTGAGCCTAGAGGAAAGTCTTTGTCCTCAGGCCTGGAGGGAAGCCAAAATCATTCCACTACCCAAGAGTGGTAAAGCGGTCTTTACTTGTTCTAACAGCAGACCTAGCAGCTTGCGGCCAGCTCTTAGCAAACTCTTGGAAACAATTGTGTTTGACCAAATACAATGCTACTTCTCTGTAAACAAATTAACAACAGACTTTAATCATGCTTTTAGAGAAAGGCACTCAACATGTACTGCACTGACACAAATGACTGATGATTGGTTGAAAGAAAAGATTGTGGAAACTGTACTGTTAGATTTCAGTGCAGCCTTTGATATTATTGACTATAACCTGTTGTTGAGAAAATGTGTGTTATGGCTTTCCAACCTCTGCCATAGGGTGAATTCAGACCTGTCTATCTAATATAACTCAGAGTGTTTTCTTTAATGGAAGCTCTAATGTCAAACATGTACAGTGTGGTGTTCAGCAGGGCAGCTCTCTAGGCCCTCTACGCTTTTGTATTTTTACCAATAACCTGCCACTGGCATTAAACAAATCATGTGTGTCCATGTACAATACCAGTCAAAAGTTGACACACCTGCTCATTCAAGGGTTTTATTTATTTGTACTATTGTTTCCATTGTATAATAATAGAGAAGACATCAAAACTATGAAATAACACATATGGAATCATATAGTAACCAAACAAGTTTTAAACAAATATTTACATTTTAGATTATTCAAAGTAGCCACCCTTTGCCTTGATGACAGCTTTGCACACTCTTGGTATTCTCTCAACCAGCTTCATGAGGTAGTCACCTGGAATGCTTTTCAATTAACAGGTGTGCCTTGTTAAAAGTTCATTTGTGGAATTTCTTTCCTTCTTAATGCATTTTAGTCAATCAGTTGTGTTGTGAAAAGGTAGGGGTGGTAAAACACCAAGTCCATATTATGGCAAGAAAAGCTCAAATTAGCAAAGAGAAATTACATTCCATCATTACTTTAAGACATAAAGATTAGACAATACTGAAATTTACAGCCGCAAAAAAAGTGCAGTCGCAAAAACCATCAAGCGCTATGATGAAACCGCCACAGGAAAGGGAAAGGGGATACCTAGTCAGTTGTAAAACTGAATGCCTTGAACTGAAATGTGTATTCCGCATTTAACCCAACCCCTCTGAATCAGAGAGGTGCGGGAGGCTGCCTTAATCGACATCCACGTCTTTGGCGCTCGGAGAACACGGTTAACTGCCTCACTCAGGGGCAGAATTACAGATTTTTGCCTTGTCAGCTCGGGGATTCAATCCAGCAACATTTTGGTTACTGACCCAATGCTCCAACCACTAGAAGGAAGACCCAGAGTTACCTCTGCTGCAGAGGATAAGTTCATTAGAGTTACCAGCCTCGAAATTGCAGCCCAAATTAATGCTTCACAGAGGCCATGGTCAAATTGCTGAAACCACTACTAAAAGACACCAATAAGAAGAAGACACTTGCTTGGTTCCAAGAAACACGAGCAATGTACATTACACCAGTGGAAATCTGTCCTTTGGTCTGATGAGTCCAAATTTGAGATTTTTGGTTCCAACCACTGTGTCTTTGTGAGATGCAGAGTAGGTGAACGGATGATCTATGCATGTGTGGTTCCCACCATGAAGGATGGAGGAGGAGGTGTGATGGTGTGGGGGTGCTTTGCTGGTGACACTGTCTGTGATTTATTTAGAATCCAATGCTCTCTTAACCAGCCTGGCTACCACAGCATTCTGCAGCGATACGCCATCCCATCTGGTTTGATCTTAGTGGGACTATCATTTGTTTTTCAACAGGACAATGACCTAACACACTTTCAGGCTGTGTAAGGTCTATTTGACCAAGAAGGAGAGTGATGGAGTGCCTGTCCTCCACAATCACCTGACCTCAACCCAATTTAGATGGTTTGGGATGAGTTGGACCGCAGAGTGAAGGAAAAGCAGCCAACAAGTGCTCAGAATATGTGGGAACTCCTTCAAGACTGTTGGAAAAGCATTCCTCATGAAGCTGGTTGAGAGAATGCCAAGAGTGTGCAAAGCTGTCACCACCCCTACCTTGTCACAACACAACTGATTAGCTCAAACACATTAAGAAGGAAAGAAATTCCTCAAGTTAATTATTAAGAAGGCACACCTGTTAATTTAAGTGCATTCTAGGTGACGACCTCATGAAGCTGTTTGAGAGAATGCCAAGAGTGTGCAAAGCTGTCATCAATGCAAAGGGTGGCTATTTGAAGAATCTCAAATATAAAATATATTTTGATTTGCTTAACACTTTCTTGGTTACTACATGATTCCATGTGTGTTATTTCATAGTTTTGATGTCTTCACTATTATTCTACAATGTAGAAAATAGTAAAAAAATAAAGAACATTTGAATTAGTAGGGGTGTCCAAACATTTGACTGGTACTGTAGTATGCTGATGATTCAGCCATATATGCATCAGCAACCACAGCTAATGAAGTCACTGAAACCCTTAACAAAGCATTGCAGTCTGTTTTGGAATGGGTGGCCAATAATGAACTGGTTCTGAACATCTTTAAAACTAAGATAATTGTATTTGGTACAAATCAAGTTCTAGACCTCAGCTGAATCCGATAATGAATCATGTGGCTGTTGAACAAGTTGAGGAGACTAAATCACATGGTATTACCTTAGATTATAAACTGTCATGGTCAAAACATATAGATTCAATGGTTGTAAAGATGGGGAGAGGTCTGTTCGTAATAAAGAGACACCACACTCCACAAAGCAAGTCCTGCAGGCTCTAGTTTGATCTTTTCTTGATTATTGTTCAGTGCTGCAAAGAAAGACCAAGTTAAGTTGCAGCTGGTCCAGAACAGAGATGCATGTCTTGTCCTTCATTGTAATCAGGCTGCTAATATTAAAACGATGCATTTCAGTCTCTCTTGACTAAGAGTTGAGGAAAGACTGACTGCGTCACTTCTTGTTTTTATAAGAAACAATGTGTTGGAAATTCCAAATTGTTTGCATAGTCAACTTACACACAGCGCTGATACACAAACTTACCCCACAAGGGGTCTGTACCGGAAGATAACGTCACTGACTCAACCCACTCAAGTCGAGTATAGTGAAAAAAGCCTGGCCCCTTTTGATAAACCGTGTCCCCTTTTTCTAGTGGAGATGAATGTGTTCCTTTATTGGGGGTACTGAATACTCTCCATCAATCTAGCTCTGTACAGCCATCCTCTGGCTATAGCTCACCCAGCCCTAGTTCACATGCTAATAAACATTCTTCAATAGGACACCGGGTGCATTGAACTACGCTCGGCTCCAGCTTTTTCTCAGGTCTGTACACAAGTAACCTGATTCCCAAGGCAACCTTGCCAGACCCAGGTGATTGCATTTGTTTGTACTATTCCTATTTAAATCCAAGTTATCATAGTCTTGAAAGTAAATATTTGAAAAGGAAGTAGTTTGCATGTTTAATTCAACAATTTACTGTTATGAAATTGTACTTCTGTTATGTGTGAAAGTTGACTGACCCTTTAGAAGTGTTTAACGCACAAAGACTGGACCACTGCTGGGGAAACCCAAAGCACAACTCTGTCTATGGAATGAAACTGATGTTTCGAAGGAATGGTTTACTATCAGTTTGAAATGTGCATGTTTGACTATTTGAACGGTCAGTGTTTGTACTGTGCATGTTTGATTTATGTTTCTCAACATCACCACAGCTGCTGTTCGCCAGAATTCCACACCTGTGTCTATTCCTCGATGCATACCTGTCCTACAAAGTCTCTACCATATGGTCATTCCCCTGACATTGCCCATCATCTGACCTGCCTCTGCAGCACTGACAGTCAGCCAGGTGTGAATTGACTCCAAGATACAGCAAATTCAAGTGTTTACATTATTTTAGCCTGCTGCTTGTGTGAAAACTTCCAATCTGGCTGGCAGTAACCCCTCTGGTTCATAGGCAGCCGGTCAGCCTGGAGACCCCTTATGTGCATCACCACAACCACCTGAGGGCACTAGTCATGCACAGAAAGGAGCACTACAGGAGAGTTTCCCAGTAGTAAAACATAAGCCCGATACTGATATGAAAATGGCACATTTCTTTTTTGTTCGTCTTTTTTTCATTTTTTACCCCTTTTTCTCCCCAATTTCGTGGTATCCAATTGTTAGTAGCTACTATCTTGTCTCATCGCTACAACTCCCGTACGGGCTCGGGAGAGACAAAGGTTGAAAGTCATGGGTCCTCCGATACACAACCAAGCCACACTGCTTCTTAACACAGCGTGCATCCAACCCGGAAGCCAGCCGCACCAATGTGTCAGAGGAAACACCGTGCACCTGGCAACCTTGGTTAGCGCGCACTGCGCCCAGCCCGCCACGGGAGTCGCTGGTGCGCGATGAGACAAGGATATCCCTACCGGCCAAACCCTCCCTAACCCGGACGACGCTAGGCCAATTGTGCATCGCCCCGCGGACCTCCCGGTCGTGGCCGGTTACGACAGAGCCTGGGCGCGAACCCAGAATCTCTGGTGGCACAGCTAGCGCTGCAGCACGGCGCCATTATCCACTGCACCACCCGGGAGGCCGAAAATGGCATTTCTGCTGTACTACACCGGCTCCAATACCTGTCGGATGTGGCAGGGCTTGTAAACCTTTACAGACTACAAAGGGAAGCACAGCCGCGAGCTGCCCATTGACACAAGCTTCGAGGCAAGTAACACTGAAGCATGCATGAGAGCATCAGCTGTTCCGGGAAGACTATGTAATCACGCTCTCCGTAGCCAATGTGAGTAAGACCTTTACACAGGTCAATATTCACAAGGCCGCAGGGCCAAACAGATTACGAGGATGTGTACTCCGAGCATGCGCTGACCAACTGGCAAGTGTCTTCACTGACATTTTCAACCTGTCCCTGACTGAGTGTGTAATACCAACATGTTTCAAGCAGACCACCATAGTCCCTGTGCCCAAGAACACTTAAGGTAACCTGCCTAAATGACTACTGACCCGTAGCACTCACGTCTGTAGCCATGAAGTGCTTTGAAAGGCTGGTCATGGCTCACATCAGCACAATTATCGCAGAAACCCTAGACCCACTTTAATTTCCATACCGCCCCAACAGATCCACAGATGATGCAATCTCTATTGCACTCAACACTGCCCTTTCCAACCTGGGCAAAAGGAACACCTATGTGAGAATGCTATTCATTGATTACAGCTCAGCGTTCAACACCATAGTGCCCTCAAAGCTCATCACTAAGCTAAGGACCCTGGGACTAAACACCTCCCTCTGCAACTGGATCCTGGACTTCCGGATGGTCCGCCCCCAGGTGGTAAGGGTAGGTAACAACACATCCACCACGCTGATCCTCAACACGGGGGCCCCTCAGGGGTGTGTGCTCAGTCCCTTCCTGTATGCCCTGTTCACTCATGACTGTATGACCAGGCACAACTCCAACACCATCATCAAGCTTGCCGATGACACAACAGTGGTAGGCCTGATCACCAACAACGATGAGACAGACTATAGGGATGAGATCAGAGACCTGGCCATGTGGTGCCAGGACAACAACCTCTCCCTCAACATGATCAAGACAAAGGAGATGATTGTGGACTACAGGAAAAGGAGGACCGAGCACGCCCCCATTCTCATCGACGAGGCTGCAGTGGAGCAGGTTGAGAGCTTCAAGTTCCTTGGTGTCCACATCACCAACAAACTATCATGGTCCAAACACACTAAGGCAGTCGTGAAGAGGGCATGACAAAGCCTATTCCCGCTCAAAAAAGATTTGGCATGGGTCCTCAGATCCTAAAAAGGTTCTACAGCTGCACCTTCGAGAGCATCCTGACCGCTTGCATCAATGCCTGGCATGGCAACTGCTCGGCCTTCAACCGCAAGGCACTATAGAGGGTAGTGCATACGGCCCAGTACATCACTGGGGCCAAGCTTCCTGCCATCCAGGACCTCTATACCAGGCAGTGTCAGAGGAAGGCCCTAAAAATTGTCAAAGACTCCAGCCACCCTAGTTTAGACTCCAGCCATCCTAGTCATAAACTGTTCTCTCTGCTACCGCACGGCAAGCAGTACCGGTGCTCCAAGTCTAGGTCCAAACTGCTTCCTAACAGCTTCTAACCCCAAGCCATAAGACTCCTGAACAGCTAATTAAAGGGCTACCCAGATCCTTCTTTTACACTGCTGCTACTCTCTGTTTATTATCTATGCATAGTCACTTTAACTCTACCTACATGTATATATTACCTTAATTACCTCGACTAACTGGTGCCCCCACACATTGACTCTGTACCGGTACCCCCTGTATATAGCCTCGCTATTGTTATTTTACTGCTGCTGTTGAATTATTTGTTACTTTTATTTTCTATTTTTGAATTAACTTTTTTTCTTAAAAACTTCTTAAAGCATTGTAGGTTAAAGGCTTGTAAGTAAGCATTCCACTGTAAGGGCTACACCTGTTGTATTCGGCGCATGTGACAAATCAAATTAGATTTTTTATAATAAATGTTTCTCTGGGGCTTCGTTAGGTGTCACCAGATGTGGCAGAAGCCATTCTACAGAACCTGCACTGAGAGAGTACAGGTAAAAGCATCCTCGTCTGAATGATTCCTTTCCCTCCTATACCTAGCTGAGCTTGTCATGTTTATGTATCTCTCCGTCTCTCTATTTTCCAGGAAGGAGGTATGTGAGCAGCTGAATGGAGGAGAAGTGGGCGGGGGGCTGATGCTGCAGCTGGCCAGTAAGGCAGAGTTTTTATGGGATGTGGATCGCTTTGCTCTGTCCAGTCAGAGAGAGCAAAGGATACAACACAGAAGAGAGGAGTTAGTACAGAAATGAGAATAGGAGGGTAATACACACACAGGCACTTATTCCTAATGTGAGATTTTGTACTTATATATACAGTATATATATATATATACTACTCTTTCGTGTTTGTGTGTATGCGCAGCTGATGGAGCATAGCTAGAGGGGCAGGACATTGCTCTCTGGAGATCCTGATGGAGAGAGAACTGCTGTGCCACAAGCACAATTAACTGGAGCTGCACACTGAAATAGAAGCACACACCTCTGCTCACAGTGTCTTACATAGCTAGCATTCTAGGGGGTTTCTCCTGTATCTGTTTCCTTGAATGGCTTTAATCTATCGTCTCCATGCAACGGCAGTATTTTATTTATAGTCTTCAGCAATAAGCAGCATGAGTTCACATTAAATTTCTTTCAACAGCATGTCAAAATAAAATGGTAAGAGGTTATTGGAAAGCTAAAAACAGAGAATTATTCCTTTTTAATAATGATCATAATGCAAAGAACTGCAGTTGAAATGTAGGCCTAACACACACACACACACACACACACACACACACGTTATATAACAAAAGGACATGATTATTAACAGCTAAAATGGATATTATTGAAAACAACATCTGGAAGGTTGAAAATGAAAAAAGATGGATAATTTGAATAACAATTGTGCTAGATCTAGTAGCTACTGAGGATGGGGGGGGGGGAATAATGTGGAGGGATACGATTGATCAGATATCATTTAGTTGCTTCAACTGTAAAATGTTGACACCTCTGATAAATACACTGGTGCATTTCATTGTACAGTACCCCATATTACCTGGTGCTGATCAAACTCAATGTATCACACACACACACACAGAATAAAAATCAGAAAAGGTCTTTGCTAAAAACAAACACATTTTTTTTTTAGAAAGGACCTATTGCAAAACAATGAAATGGGAGACATCTTCAAGAGGACTAGAGTATTTTACTCTCACATACACACACAGACTGCTCAGGCAGTAGGTTTAGGGGGTGGTGAAGCAGTAGTGATTATCCTTGTATCCTGGTTGTACAGTTTAGAGGGAAACAAGCAGCTCTATAAAGTCTTCCATGCCAATCATATGATAATACATACAGTATAGCCTCTCGGATCCTTTTCTCGTGCATTCATACAGCAAGAATCTGTCTGTGCAGAAACACAGATAAACACAGTCATAATATGAACAGGATTATAAATAAACAGTGTTTTAACATGGGATGGAATTCAACTGGCGCAACAGGATACATCAGTTATTTCCTTAACAAGTCCACCATAGCAGCAGCCTTCAGTGCAAAGCCCCAATGACAATCACATTCTCACCCTCCATCTCCCATCACCACGGGAACACCCTCTGTTCCTCAGTAAAAAGGTGAAATGATGAACAGGAGATGCTGATGAGGTAAGGGGTGCCTAAGAAGTTTGATTTGTGATGAGTGGAAATGGACAGACATGAACTCAAATGAGTCATTTAGCAAACACTCCTATCCAGAGCAATTTACAGGTGCAATTAGGGTTAAGAGCCTTGCTCAGGGGCACATTGACATATTTTTCACCTAGTCGGCTTGAGAATTCTAACCTGCGACCTGGTTTGAACCATATATCATTTTAGAGCAAAATTTTGTCCAGTGGAAGATACAAATGCATAATAACTTGGTAACAATCAGTAGTAGTCCTATCCTACCCCTACTCCGTCCCTTCCCTACCCCAGAGTCGAGGCAAGAGGGTTGGGTTTTGTCTCCCATATCAGTGCAGACAGACACTCCAGTCTCCTTAGTGTCTTCTCAGTGTTTTTGGATCAAGTAGTACCTGGTCTTCTTCTATATTCACTCCCTCCATTGAGCTCTCTGATTTGACCTTCCTCTGAGCTCCATGTTCTCTTATTCACCTCCCTCTAACATTTGGAAAGTTCATATTCCAGAAGACCCACAATAATCCCAAACCTTTTCAAGGCATCCTTTAGGACCCCTCTTCTCCCACCCTAACCCCTACCACCCCAAAGTAGTATAGTACATTCCTGAATGGCTAGCATTCCTGTAGCCGTCCCACCCCCAGTCTTTGTCACCCACATCGGCTTGCATTCAATGAGTTCCTTCATCTTTCCTGTATCCCTGGCTCCTGATAGGCTAGCGTCCCTTCAGGAAGCCGTCCAGCATGCGATCACCCTTCTCTGATAGCCAGTATCCGGCCATGGCGGCCACACCCCCGATGAAAATGGCGGTGAAGACCATGTCACCCTTGGCGGCAAGCGTTGCTAGGGCACAGATGACCACGCCAAAGAACATCTGCTGCAGGACAAGTACCTCGTCATCAGTCATGTCATCAAACAGGCCCTTCTCTGGACCACCTGATGAGGAGAGAGAGAGAGAGATGCTGTGTATATAGGAGTGTGCCAAGTAGAGAGAACTATCAAGGGTGCTCGCGTGTCCTACTGTAAGGCTGGTTCTCCACGCAGATGCTGTCCCTTCGGATGAAGCCGTCAGCACATTCACAGCGGAAGGAGCCCTCTTCATTGAAACAAGCCTCATTCAGCCCTGGACACGCTATCACCCTCTCACTACACTCATCCACATCTAGGAGGGAGAGAGAGAACATGGACAGAGTGACACCCATACCAAGACAGAGACAGATGTACACTACAAGTAAGTAGTCAGGCTGCTGTAACAGAAGGTTCTTCTGATTGGCCAAACCATCTATAGACGAGTAAAAGAGAACAACACAGATAAATTAAAACACAGCCGCGTTCCCTCACCAAGACATTTGGCTCCTCTGAGCTTGTATCCCCTAGCACATTTCTTACAGCGGGCAGGACCACTGCCCATACAGCCCACACATGCCTGGTCACAGCCTGGCACAGAGGAGAGAGAACAGAGGTCTGGGTCAGAACACAGGTTTCCCAACAACACAAACCATCATTACTCTGTTGCTAGCAGATAGTAGAGGGAGAGCCTACAGTACTCTGTTACTAGCAGATAGTAGAGGGAGAGCCTACAGTACTCTGTTACTAGCAGATAGTAGAGGGAGAGCCTACAGTACTCTGTTACTAGCAGATAGTAGAGGGAGAGCCTACAGTACTCTGTTACTAGCAGATAGTAGAGGGAGAGCCTACAGTACTCTGTTACTAGCAGATAGTAGAGGTAGAGCCTACAGTACTCTGTTACTAGCAGATAGTAGAGGGAGAGCCTACAGTACCTCTGTTACTAGCAGATAGTAGAGGGAGAGCCTACAGTACTCTGTTACTAGCAGATAGTAGAGGGAGAGCCTACAGTACCTCTGTTACTAGCAGATAGTAGAGGGAGAGCCTACAGTACCTCTGTTGCTAGCAGATAGTAGAGGGAGAGCCTACAGTACTCTGTTACTAGCAGATAGTAGAGGGAGAGCCTACAGTACTCTGTTACTAGCAGATAGTAGAGGGAGAGCCTACAGTACTGTTACTAGCAGATAGTAGAGGGAGAGCCTACAGTACTCTGTTACTAGCTGTTACTAGCAGATAGTAGAGGGAGAGCCTACAGTACCTCTGTTACTAGCAGATAGTAGAGGGAGAGCCTACAGTACCTCTGTTACTAGCAGATAGTAGAGGGAGAGCCTACAGTACCTCTGTTACTAGCAGATAGTAGAGGGAGAGCCTACAGTACTCTGTTACTAGCAGATAGTAGAGGGAGAGCCTACAGTACTCTGTTACTAGCAGATAGTAGAGGGAGAGCCTACAGTACCTCTGTTACTAGCAGATAGTAGAGGGAGAGCCTACAGTACCTCTGCACTCATACGATCCATCTGTGTTGTGGCAATATGTGTTGGAGAGACATCGAGCCAGCTCTGTGCCGCACTCATCAGTGTCTGGAAACAACATTCACAAGTTAAACACTGTAGTAGGGATTTTCAAGGTGAAAAAAAAGAAGGGCAGTCACAGATGAAGTCAATCAAAATCAATCTGGTTTAATACAAGTTGCAACAGGGAGACACCTCCAGCACAGAAAGAGACCATGTCTAACCTGTCTTCTCTAAGCAGACCCTTATATTCTAATCTATTCTCACAGAACCAACGTTCTGAAAACACCTACTAACAGGCTTGAATCACAGTGTCACGGAATCACAGTGTCACAGAATCCAACAACAATCAGTGTCCTCGGTCCTTTTACCTCCAGATATGAGAACAATCCATTTAGTATCAAGTCTAATGACCATTAAATGGACCTGTACACAAATGGGTGTCACAAAGCATTGTGTTAATAATTACTCATAACTGAAACTGAATTTCTCCATTACAAACACAGATACAAAGTAAGAAAGCTAACAGAAGACACATGCTCTCTCAAATACACACACAAAAGCCAAATACTCACCAACACACTTGTTGTCATGGAGGATCCACCCAGGTTTGCAGTCCACACATTTGTAGTCCTCTGGCCCTGAGCATTTTTTACAGGAGTGGTAGCATGCTAGACATCACACAGAGAGAAGAAGTGATTAGTCTGTGAGACTTCTACATGAGATTGGTTGAGAATAAGCCAGGCTGTCTGGTTCATGATCAGACAGGCAAAACTGTTTCTGATTGGGTACCTGCACAGGCTGGTGTGCTGTGATTGGAGCTCTTCTCTCTGTAGTAGCCATCTGCACAGCTCTGACACAGCTGACCAAAGTACCCCGGATCACACACACACTCTCCATCTCCCAGACGGGTACCCTCTCCCTCACAGCGACCCAGACCACCACACACACCTCCAGGACCGGACAGACACTCTGCAGCACAACAACACACAGGGTTTATAATGTGACAACAGAGAGAGAACTATCGTGTGTGTGTGTGTTCAATACCTTTGCAGTCTGGGCCAAAGCGTCCTGGGGGACAGCAGAGTCGGAGCTCCTCTATACACAGCCACTCAAATAGATCTGGAGCCTCCTGCTGCCTACACACACAGAGACAATCACAAGGTCAGTGATGAGAGGGGAAGGACACACACACATAACAATATAATACACAGGTGTGTAAATACAACAGTAAAACAAAAGTGATTATACATATACCACATTTACATGATCACACACATACCGGTGGAACCACCATGTCTCCACTTGGTCCTCTAACTGCTCCAGCAGTTTGTTACAGTCAAAGTCAGATTTCTCACATGCTGCCTCCACTATCTCCAGCAGCCTGGTCTCACTGAGAACCAGGAGGAGAGGAGACGTGAGTAATGTGGAACACTTCACTAGAGAACAGAGAAAACAAATACACCCTCCTATTCTCCATTATGTACTCTAGGAGGATCTCCGACACACGCTCGCTCACTCTCACAGACACACACAGTGTGGCCTAGTTTTGAGAGGCTGTCATATTGTGTAAGGACATATGTGGTGTAGAGCCCTAGTCTTGTCAGTATTGTACTGTACTGGTTCAGCATCGCCTTGGCTCAGTCATGAGGAGTCCAATTCAGGTCAGAGGCATCAGGTAACAAGCCTTCATAGCAACACAATAAAGGTGCATTGGCCATTCAACAACATGCTAAGGCTTGTCAGGGATTAGCAGGCCTCGTGGGCTTTCCTCTACATAAACACAGATGTGAGACTGCAGGTCTTATTAAAGACTGCAGTTCCTATGACTGTATATTTGTGGAGATTCTAGTGACAGGCCTAGTGGAGCCAAAAGTACCTGCGAGCATATTTAGCCAGCTTCTCCTCCTCCCAAGCAGTGTTCCCACCCCCAAAGTTTTTATTGGATGTTTTCTCCAGGCCCTGAAAAAAATGTGTTTTAATGGAAGACCACCAGGTGAAGACAGAAACAGAACAGCAAGGAGAGTAAAATGGCAGCTACTGACCGAAACATAAGCAATAAGAAAAAGAGATACCGATAGATACAAAAATGACAATATGACCGACAAAACCAATCAACAGACTGAGGGAATGAGAGAGACAGAGATAGAGACTCCTACCTTGATGAAGCTGTCAGTTAGTTTGCGGCAGGTCTGACATGGTGCAGTCTGTACTTGTACCACAGACAGCACAGAGAAGAGTACCAGGCCAGGGAGCAGGGGCCACGACCACCACATGGCTTGGACTACCTACCACTCAGCCACTGAGAACAGAGACAGGGGATTCAGACAGAGCAATTCTCTCGGGAGATAGTACAGTCGGCATTTGAATGTGAGATATTTTAGGTCGGGTGAACAGAAAGACTTGAGTTCCTGTATATTATCACAGTTACACCATAAGTTGTTAATCATAAAACATATACCAACACTCTTCTGCTTCCCGGAGAGATGTTTGTTCCTGTCAGCGCGATGTACTGAGAACCCGACTGGCTTTACAGAGTCAGACAGTGTATCTCGAGAGAGCCATGTTTCCGTGAAGTAGAGTATGTTACAATCCCTGGTGTCCCTCTGAAAAGCAACTCTTGTCTTGAGTTCATCAATTTTATTATTCAGAGATTGGACATTAGCGAGTAAAATACTTGTGAGCAATGGGTGGCGTGCACGCTTCCTAAGTTGGACCACAAGACCGCCTTAAGTACCTCTTCTCCACCGGCGTTGTTTTGGGTCAGCCTGCGCTGGGGAGATCAAACAAAAGACCTGCTACAGGGAAGTCGTAACCCTGGTCATAACGCTGGAAGTTCTGGTGAGTTACCGCCACTCTAATATCCAACCGTTCTTCCTGGCTGTATGTAATGACAATTCCTGAGCTAATAACGTCAAATAAATAGCACATGAACAAAAAAATACTGCAGAGTTGAATAAGAGTTTGTCGCGATGCTGCCATCTCCGTCGGCACCATCATACTGTATGAGAGCATTCACGCAAAACTGAAAGCCAACCACCACATTTAACCAGGGCAAGAAGACTGGGAATATAGAAGAATACAAACCGTGTAGTTATTCCCTCCGCAAAGCAATCAAGCAGGCTAAACGTCAGTATAGGGACAAAGTTGAGTCCCAGTTCAATGGCTCAGAAACAAGACATATGTGGCAAGGTCTACAGACAATCACGGATTATAAAAGGAAAACCAGCCACTTCACAGAAACCAACATCCTGCTTCCGGACAGGCTGAACACCTTCTTCGCTTGCCTTGAGGATAATACAGTGGCTCCGGCGCGGCCCGCTATCAAGGACTGTGGGCCCTCCTTCTCCCTGGCCGACGTGTGTAGGACATTTAAGCAGGTTAACCCTCGCAAGGCTTCTGGCCAGAAGGCATCCCTAGCCGCATCCTCACAGCATGCACAGACCAGCTGGCTGGTGTGTTCACAGATATATTCAATCACTCCCTATCCCAGTCGGTTGTCCCCACATGCTTCAAGATGGCCACCATTGCATTCTTAGGGACAAGGACTAAGGTAAATGAACTAAATGACTATTGCCCCGTAGCACTCACCTCTGTCATCACAAAGTGTTTTGAGAGACTAGTCAAGGACCATATCACCTCCACCTTACCTGCCAACCTAGACCCTCTTCAGTTTGCTTACCGCCTCAATAGAGCCACAAAAAATGCAATCGCCACCACACTGCCCTGTCCCACCTGGACAAGAGGCATACCTATGTAAGAATACTGTTCATGGACTACAGCTCAGCATTCAACACCATAATACCCTCCAGGCTCATCATCAAGCTCGAGGCCCTGGATCTGAACCCCGTCCTGTGTAACTGGTTCCTGGACTTCCTGACCGGTCGTCCCCAGGTAGTGAAGGTAGGAAACAACATCTCCTCTTCGCTGATCTTCAACACTGGGGTCCCACAAGTGTGCGTGCTCAGCCCCATCCTGTACTCCTTGTTCACCCATGACTGCGTGGCCAACCATGCCTCCAACTCAATCATCAAGTTTGCAGATGACAACAGTAGTAGGCTTGATTACCAACAACGATGAGACAGCCTACACTGAGAAGATGAGGGCTCGGAGTGTGGTGCCAGGAAAATAACCTCTCACTCAACATCAACAAAACTAAGGAGATGATCTTGGACTTCAGGAAACATCAGAAGGAGCACCCCCCTATCCACATCGATGGGACCACAGTGGAGAAGGTGGAAAGCTTCAAGTTCCTCACACATCACAAACTGAAATGGTCCACCCACACAGATAGTTTGGTGAAGGCGGCACAACAGCGCCTCTTCAGCCCCAGGAGGCTAAAGACATTTGGCTTAACATCTAAAACCCTCACAAACTTCTACAGATGCACAATTGAGAATATCCTGTCGGACTGTTTCACCACCTGGTACAGCAACTGCACCGCCCACAACCGCAAACCTCTCCAGAGGGTGGTGCAGTCCGCCCAACACATTACCGGGGGCAAACTTCACGCTGTCCTGGTCACCTACAGCACCCGATGCCATAGGAAGGCCAAAATGATCATCAACCACCCGAGCCACTGCCTGTTCACCCCGCTATCATCCAGAAGGCTAGGTCAGTACAGGAGCATCAAAGCTGGGACTGAGAGACTGAAAAACAGCTTCTATCTCAATGCCATCAGACTGCTCAACAGCCGTCACTAGCAGATCAGAGGCAACTGCCTATAGACATAGATTAGGAATCACTGGCCACTTTAAGGAAAAGGATCACTATCCACTTGAATAATGTTCCGTATCTAGCAATACTCATGTACAGTTGTAGTCTGAAATTTACTAGTCATTAAAATTGGTTTTTTCAACCACTCCACAAATTTCTTGTTAACTAACTATTGTTTTGGCAAGTCGGTTAGGACATCTACTTTGTGCATGAAAAGTAATTTTTCCAACAATTGTTTAAATACAGATTATTTCACTTATAATTGTATCACAATTCCAGTGGGTCAGAAGTTTACATACACTAAGTTGACTGTGCCTTTAAAATTCCAGAAAATTATGTCAAGGCTTTATTTTTTATTTTACTAGGCAAGTCAGTTAAGTACAAATTCTTATTTTCAATGATGGCCTAGGAACAGTGGGTTAACTGCGTTGTTCAGGAGCAGAACGACATATTTTTACCTTCTCAGCTCGGGGATTCGATCTTGCAACCATTCAGTTACTAGTCCAACGCTCTAACCACTAGGCTACCTGCCACCCCAGGCAAATTGATAGGCAAATTGACATCATTTGAGTCAATTGGAGGTGTATCTGTGGATGTATTTCAAGGTCTACCTTCAAACTCAGTGCCTCTTTGCTTGACAGCATGGGAAAATCAAAAGAAATCAGCCAAGACCTCAGAAAAAAAATTGTAGACCTCCACAAGTCTGGTTTATCCTTGGGATTATTTTTTTATTAAACGCCTGAAGTATAAACACCATGGGACCACACAGCCGCTCATACCGCTCAGGAAGGAGACGCGTTCTGTCTCCTAGTGATTAATGTACTTTGATGCGAAAAGTGCTAATCAATCCCAGAACAACAGCAAAGGACCTTGTGAAGGTCCTGGAGGAAACAGGTAAAAAAGTATCTATATCCACAGTAAAACGAGTCATATAGCGACATAACCTGAAAGGCCGCTCAGCAAGGAAGAAGCCACTGCTCCAAAACCGCCATAAAAAAGCCAGACTGCGGTTTGCAACTGCACATGGGGTCAAAGATCGGACTTTTTGGAGAAATGTCCTCTGGTCTGATGAAACAAAAATAGAACTGTTTGGCTTTGCTGCAGGAGGGACTGGTGCACTTCACAAAATAGATGGCATCATGAGGAGTAAAATGATGTGGATATATTGACGCAACATCTCAAGACATCAGTTAAAGCTTGGTCACAAATGGGTCTTCCAAATGGACAATGACCCCAAGCATACTTCCAAAGTTGCGGCAAAATAGCTTAAGGACAACAAAGTCAAGGTATTGGAGTGGCCATCACAAAGTCCTGACCTCAATCTCATAGAAAATGTGTGGGCAGAAAAAGACTGAAAAAGCGTGTCCGTACTATTGTTTTTACAGATGAACGTGGTACCTTAAGGCATTTGAAAATCACTCCCAAGGAGGAACCAGCTATGTCAGGAGGAATGGGCCAAAATTCACCCAACTTATTGTGGCAAGATTGTGGAAGGCTACTCGAAACGTTTGACCCAAGTTAAACCATTTAAAGGCAATGCTACCAAATACTAATTGAGTGTATGTAAACTTCTGACCCCCTGGGAATGTGATGAAAGAAATAAAAGCTGAAATAAATCACTCTCTACTATTATTCTGACATTTCACATTCTTAAAATAAAGTGGTGACCCTAACTGACCTAAAATGGATTTTTACTAGGATTAAATGTCAGGAATTGTGAAAAACTGAGTTTAAATATATTCGGCTAAGGTGTATGTAAACTTCCGACTTCAACTGTATAAACTGCACTTCACACTATTCTACGGTATCTTAGTCACTTTTAAATTGTGTTTACATATTGCATCACCCATTTAATATGTATATATTGTATTTTATTTTAGACTATACCACTGACTGTTAAACAGCCATTTACAGCACATCAGAGACTGCTGCCTATAGACATAGATTAGGAATCACTGTCCACTTTAAGGAGATGAAATACTAGTCACTTTAATAAATGTCCCCGTATCTTGCATCTCATGTGTAAACTGTACACTATACTATTCTATGGTATCTTAGTCACTTTAATTGTTTGTAAATATTGCATCACCCATCTCATATGTATAAACTGTACACTATACTATTCTATGGTATCTTAGTCACTTTAATTGTTTGTAAATATTGCATCACCCATCTCATATGTATAAACTGTACACTATACTATTCTATGGTATCTTAGTCACTTTAATTGTTTGTAAATATTGCATCACCCATCTCATATGTATATACCGTACTCTATACTATGTCACTGTATCTTACTCCAATGCTGCTATGACATATATGTATATATATTCTTAATCCATTCCTTACTTAGATTTACTTGTTAGATATTACTGCACTGTCGGAGCTAGAAGCACAAGCATTTCACTACACCCACAGTAACATCTGCTAAACATGTGTATGTGACCAATACATTTGATTTGATTGTCATGATGGCCAGCATGATTAAATGTGTGTGAAAAGATAAGAGGATGAGTTATATCAATGTTTCAGTAAACAACGCAGAGCCACTGAATTCCTGTATCTCTCACATAGTCAATGTTCATTGACAAATCCAAACCTAGTTGGATCCTGTTATGGGTAAGCCTAGTGATGATTAAGCTCCATTGCCTCTGCTGCCTGGCAAAAAAAAATATAGCTAGTTAAATTCTTAGAAAGCTAGGTATGGAGCTCACTACATTGTTGCCTTGACTGAACTATTTAGGCTGTGGTCTAATGAGGATCATCATCATTCTGAATAGCATCTTCATAATCAGTTAGACTGGCTAGTGTGGTCAGCTAACGTTAGCTAGTTACTGTAAAGTCCCGTTGGCAAATCAGGTAACCCTCCATCAGGTCAGTACAAGTAATGACATGATTATCCATCTTAAACGTCATCAAAACCACCTCTGCTGGCTATTTCTTCTTGTCTATTGCTACATTGCATGGCAGTAAATTGACTGTGATAACTAGTTAGCTACCCAGCTAACGCACTGCTATGGCAAACTAGCAATCTATCTAGATGGATAGCTAATGTTAGCTAAATTAGCGTTACCCTGCTAACGCTAGCTAGCTCCCAATAAATTATGCTGCGCTGCATCCTACCTTCAGCTTGATAAACTCTCAAGAGCTTGTAGACAACCGATTGGAGCGTCCTCAGCACTTTAATACAATTTCACGGTCTTTCACCGGTTTAGTTCTTCATCCGTGCCATTCATTGACCGGTGCTGATGCAGTGGTTCTTGTTGATTCTTCTTCCCAGACTCCGTTTAGCTGAGGCGCAGCTGGCAGGAAACTGCCCAATCCCACTGGGACTTCAGTCTTCAACCAATCATTACCCGCGAGTACAAATAAGGGCGTGTCTTGTTTTAAAGAAGTTGAATGGGTCCTTGCCCTGATACACTTTCAGACAGGTAAATCATTCAAGATTAGAAAAACTGCAAAATTCAACACTTAAAACATAATATCTAAATAGCCAACAAACGCACAGTACAACAATTACACAGAAAATAGAAGCAAACCACTTTATACCTATTACTGATGATGGATAACCCAGTCATGACATAGAACTGCACCATAACAAAACGCACAAATGCATAAAATGTTATACAATTAACCAACAAACCACTTAGTAAAAAAAATATTTTACAAATTAACCATATAACACTTTGAAACGAAGATAATTGTTGAATACAACAATGTCACCCATTTACAGTTCAGAGATGAATACAAAAACGAATCACATTTTAATCGGTCGCATAGAGTGCACATATTCTGCAGATGTTATCACAAGTGCAGCAAAATGCTTATGTTTCAACCTTCAACAGTGCAGTATACCTAACAACACAAAACAATACCCCCCCACCATAATTTGCAAATTAATTCATTAAAAATCCTACAATGTGATTTTCTGGATGTTTTTCTTCTCATTTTGTCTGTCATAGTTGAAGTGTACCTATGATGAAAATTACAGGCCTCTCTCATCTTTATAAGTGGGAGAACTTGCACAATTGGTGGCTGACTAAATACTTTTTTGTCCACTGTATATATAATGGAGGGTATGGACAGTATTGACAGTATATGAATAGGAAAGGAAAGGTGTGTACAGCAGTAGTTATATAGGGTGAACCTTGATTAGAATACAGTATATACATATGAAATGGGTAAAACAGGAAGTAAACATGATAAAAGTGTTCAATGACTATGTACAGTGCTTTCAGAAAGTATTCAGACCCCTTGCCTTTTTCTACATTTGATTAGGTTACAGCCTTACTCTAAAATTGATGAAATAGTTTTTTCCCTCATCAATCTTCACACATTATTCTACACACAATACCCCATAATAACAAAGCAAAAACTGTTTTTTAGACATTATTGGGTATGAAGCTACAAGCTTGGCACAACTGTATTTGGGGAGGTTCTCCCATTCTTCTCTGCAGATCCTCTCAAGCTCTGGTTGGAAGGGGAGCGTCGCTGCACAGCTATTTTCAGGTTTCTCCAGAGATGTTCGAACGGGTTCAAGTCCGGGCTCTGGCTGGGCGACTCAAGGACATTCAGAGACTTGTCCCGAAGCCACTCCTGCATTGTCTTGGCTTTATGCTTAAGGTCATTGTCCTGTTGGAAGGTGAACATTTGCCCCAGTCTAAGGTCCTGAGCGCTCTGCAGCAGGTTTTCATCGAGGATCTTTCTGTACTTTGCTCCGTTCATCTTTCCCTTGATCCTGACTAGTTTCCCAGTCCCTGCCGCTGAAAAACATCCCCACAGCATGATGCTGCCACCACCATAGCAATGGTGCCAGCTTTCCTCTAGGTGTGATGCCTGGAATTCAGGCCAAATAGTTTAATCTTGGTTCTATCAGACCAGTGAATCTTGTTTCTCATGGTCTGAGAGTCTTTAGGTGCCTTTTGGCAAACTCCAAGCTGGCTGTCATGTGCCTTTTACTGAGGAATGGCTTCCATCTGGCCACTCTACCATAAAGGCCTGATTAGTGGAGTGCTGCAGAGATGGTTGTCCTTCTGGAAGGTTCTCCCATCTCCACAGAGGAACTCTAGAGCTATGTCAGAGTGGCCATTAGGTTCTTGGTCATCTCCCTGACCAAGGCCCTTCTCCCCCGATTGCTAAGTTTGGCTGGGTGGCCAGCTCTAGAGATTCTTGGTGATTCCAAAGTTCTTCCATTTAAGAATGAGGCCACTGTGTTCTTGGGGACCTTCAACACTGCAGATTTGTTTTGGTACTCTCCCCCAGATCTGTGCCACGACAGAATGCTCTCTTGGGTCTCTACGGACAATTCCTTCCACCTCATGGCTTGGTTTTTGCTTTGACATGCATTGCCAACTGTGGAACCTTCTATAGACAGGTGTGTCATTTCCAAATAATTTCCAATCAGTTGAATTTACCACAGGTGGACTCCAATCAAGTTGTAAAAACATCTCAAGGATGATCAATGGAAACAGGATGCACCTGAGCTCAATTTCTAGTCTCATAGCAAAGGGTCTGAATACTTTTGTATGTTTTTTATTAATATTTATTTTATTTGCAAACATTTCTAAAAGCCTGTTTTTAGCTTTGTCATGTGGTATTGTTTGTAGATTGTTGAGGAATTGTTTTTATTTAATTTCATTTTAGATTTACAAAAGGTGGAAACATTCAAGGGGTCTGAATACTTTCTGAAGGCACTGTACATAGGACAGAACTTTGGAACCATAAATGGAAGAAGTTTGGTGCCATCCAGAACCTTTCTAGAGCTGGCCGCCCAGCCAAACTGAGCAATCTCTAAACTGGAGTTGACAGTAGTTTTTCAGAACCACAAAAGTTAATCATTTACAATATTAACAAGTCATGCTCTACTTTGGACAGTAGCTCCAAAGGTACATGAGACACAGTTTCAAACTACCATCTCCTGAAGCCCTAATGTCCAGTATCGGATTATAGTATGCCACAGTTAGTATCCTGCGGAACAGGCTCCTGATTCCTCCTCAGCCTCTCCTGCCATCTTAGACCCAGTCCATCCCGCTGGTCTTGGGCAGGTGTCAGGGCTGGACGGTGAGGTGGTGAGACATGGCTGCAGCGGCACAGACTCCCAGGGGTCCTCAACCCCTGCACCAACACAGTCCTGGGGCAGCCCGGCCAGCCGTAACATTGCAGAACCCCCCACAAACCCTCTCAGCCCCCCAGCCAGTGCCCGTGAGGCTGCCCTGAGCCCCCCTGCCCGCCTTCGTCGCCCTGATGCTGCCCCCCTACCTCGCCCCAAAGCCAGTTCAGTCAGGAAGCCCAGGCTCTGGGAGGGGAGGCTGAAGAGCGGCAGCCCCCTGAAGAGCTCAGGTAGGGGGCGGCAGCCGCCGGGAGGCAGACACTCAAATTGCACAAGGGTGAAGCGTTCGCCGGCACGGCCCTGCAAGTAGTCCGCTAGAATGCAGCTGAGCGAGGCACTGAAGACATCCGAATACGGAGAACGACACCCCACCCCTGACTCCTCGTCACACCCCCTCCCCCAGAGAGTATCCCTCTCCCAGCCCCGGCTTCCCCGACTGCCCCACTCCTCAGCCCTCTCCCAGGCTGCCTGGGTCAGCACCAGCACCACTTTCCCCCCCTGTCTCTGCAGGCGATCAAGCCGGGAGTGGAGCCATGGAACCGGTCCCAGGACACTGAGCTCGGCCTGGCTCCACAGGTCTAGAGATACACTGAAGCCCAGAGAGGAGAGGGACAAGCCCAGACGACACACCAGACCCAGCACAGCCTGATCATTGTCAGGAGGGTACAGCAACACAATGTGGCCACCTCCTACTGCACCTGGGAGAGAGAGGGAGAGGGAGAGGGAGGGGGGGAGACGAGAGAAAGAGATAAGGTAGAGAAAAGAGGGAGAGGGGGAGGACAGAAAGAAGAGCGGCCGAGGAAATGAGATCCAAGAGGAGAGAGAAAAAAGGGATAGAGAGAGGGTGGTTATTCTTCTGAAGCATGAAGAAAGAATATAATTGGATTCAGATATAATTGGAGACAGTGAATTGTGAGGGAATGTTTTAAAGGCTTATCTTACCTTTTATGTCCTCATCTTTCAACCATCTCCACACGTATCCTGTGGGGGAGATAAAAAAGTGCTAGAATAATGATGAGATGTGTGTGCCGAAAATGTCAGGCTGGCACCCAGGCTAGTAATATTATATTCATATATAGTTAATACATTTAGTGATTAGATAGCTTCAGAGGTAATAATATTGATAATATATAGCTGCATCACTAACCTTTGAGAGCACCATGTATGACGTAGGCCCCAAGTATTGCCAAACAGATTAGTAGCAGCCCTATCAGGAGAGTCAGGAGCCATCGGTTCCGTGGTGCTATAGGGGAAGTCAGTCTGATTACATACAGCTGTGGACCAATGCCTCATAATCCATCATTGTATCCATTATTTCTGCCAAATATCCTCTTTAGCTAATTTAGCACGAATCTCTATGCTGCGCGTTATAGAGACACAGATTAACCAAAGACCTAACCTGTTAATAATCCAGTATATTTCACTCTTAGTATAAATGGTTCCAAAAAGGTTCTTCGCCTTTGACCCATAGGAGAACCATTTTTTGTTCCAGGTAGAACCCTCTGTGAAAAGGGTTCTACCTGGAACCAAAATGGGTTCTGCAAAGGGTTCTCATATGGGGACAGCAAATGAAACATTTTGGTTTCTAGATAGCACCTTTTTTCTAAGAGTGTGGGTCAGTTGCATTAATGAATTGATGACCATTTAACCAATCCTTAGTACAGCCAAATACAGCATACAACCAGTTTAGAACTATAGGTAAACCTTGTAAAATGTAACATATTGACCATCAGGGGTGAAATGCATACTTGCAAATGGACACACGGGATCCAGCTTTGTATCCATCCCCTGTACTTTCATCTAGACAACAAGAAACAGTGCGGTGTCAGGCATAAACACTTACAGTACTGCATTTCAGAGTAAGTACAGGCTCACAATGTCATTCAAACAGTGCACTCTGTCCACAGGTCAGTGGAGAAGTGTTTACCTGGACACACAGAGCAGGATGAGGGTTCACATTGATGAACTCTCCTCTTTTCTGTAAAAAAACAGACAGAAACAGAAACTCAACAGTCATATTCAGTAAGATCCTCAGTAAGCTCAAAGGTGAAGGGTAAGTCGACCTCACAAGGTAGGCCTTACCCAGTGTCCGTGGAGAGTGGGCGTCCACCCGGCATGTGTGTGCTTGTGCATCCTCTGCCTGGAGCCCTTCAACTCCTCGCAATGCCCCCCCGCTGAGCCCCTTCTACACAGCCACAGTTCCCCCTCCAGGCGACAGGGGGCAGTCACGTTCCAACTCAGCACTGTGCCATTCCCCACCTTCGTCTGAGCCTCCTCCACTGACAAGGACACGTTGTTGTCCCACATTCTTCTGAAAAGCTCTGAGAGAGGAATGGAGACATTTGGGTGTTACAATAACAAATGTTTCCAGTCCAGAGTCAAGAGTTCTGCGGTAGGGAGGGAATCTGATTGAACTCCTTACCTTTGTTGTTCATGAAGGGGCAGATCTCTCTGCGTAGATTATGTCCCTTCCACCAAACCTGTTGTAAAGCAACATACAAGGAATGTGCACAAGTGACTCCTACATGACAAGGATCATGACTATTCAATTCAGCTTTGGAAACAAGTTGTTCCTCAGATTCGGTATGCCGAGCTGCAGAAAAATCAAGCAATGTTTACCTGAAAGCACAGACAGGGCGCTATAGACCTCAATGGAATGCTCATCTCTCTCTGGCTCTGAAAGAAGAAGAAAGGGTGTGAGAAAGAGAAGGTGACAGTGAATTAGGAGGTCACAGCTGGACCTTGTAAAAAAAAAAGTGTAACTTTTCTTTATACATACTGACCCACTTCTGGTATCTGCAAGGTTCTCCAGTCCCGAACATCTGGCACATGCCCATCTCACTGGTCGGTGTCTTGTTAGAACTGTCCAGTTGGAGCACAGCCACACCTCTCTTCTTATCAATCACAGCTCTGAGCTTGGGCGCTGAGACATATAGTACCGGTCAAAATTTTGGACACACCTATTCATTTAAAGGTTTTTCTTTGTTTTTACAATTTTTAGATATTGTAGAATAATAGTGAAAACATCAAAACTATGAAATAATATGGAATCATGTAGTAACCAAAAAGTTTAAATAAATCAAAATATATTTTATATCTAAAATTCTTCAAAGTAGCCACCCTTTGCCTTGGTGACAGCCTTGCACAAGCTTTGTATTCTCTCAACCAGCTTCATGTGGTAGTCAACTGGAATGCATTTAAATTGACAAGTGTGATTTGTTAAAAGTTAATTTGTGGAATTTCTTTCCTTCTTGATGGGTTTGAGCCAATCAGTTGTGTTGTGACAAGGTAGGGGTGGTATACAGAAGTTATCACACTCTTCCAACCCGGATGTTTTAGTCGTGTCTGAATCCTGGCTTAGGAAAACCACCAAAAATCTTGAAATCTCAATCGCTAATTATAACATTTTCCACCAAGATAGAACTGCCAAAGGGGGCGGTGTTGCATCTACTGCAGAGATAGCTGCAGAGTTCTGTATTACTATCCAGGTCTGTACACAAACAATTCGAGCTTCTACTTCTAAAAATTCACCTTTCCAGAAACAAGTCTCTCACTGTTGCCGCTTGCTATAGACCTCCCTCTGCCCCCAGCTGTGCCCTCGATACCATATGTGAATTGATTGCCCCCATCTATCTTCTGAGCTCGTGCTACTAGGTGACCTAAACTGGGACATGCTTAACACCCCGGCCATCCTACAATCCAAGCTTGATGCCCTCAATCTCACACAAATTATCAATGAACCTACCAGGTACAACTTCAAATCCGTAAACACGGGCACCCTCATAGATGTCACCCTAACTAACTTGCCCTCCAAATACACCTCTGCTGTTTTCAATCAAGATCTCAGCGATCACTGCCTCATTGCCTGCATCTGTAATGGGTCTGCGACCAAACGACCACTGTCAAACGCTCCCTGAAACACTTCTGCGAGCAGGCCTTTCTAATTGACCTGGCCGGGGTATCCTGGAATGACATTGACCTCATCCCGTCAGTAGATGATGCCTGAATATTCTTTAAAAGTGCCTTCCTCACCATCTTAAATCAGCATGCCCCATTCAAAAAATGTAGAACTAGGAATAGATATAGTCCTTGGTTCACTCCAGACCTGTCTGGCCTTGACCAGCACAAAAACATCCTGTGGCGTTCTGCATTAGCATCAAATAGCCCCTGTGATATGCAACTTTTCAGGGAAGTTAGGAACAAATACACACAGGCAGTTAGGAAAGCTAAGGCTAGCTTTTTCAAACAGAAATTTGCATCCTGTATTATTACAAACTCAAAAAAGTTCTGGGACACTGTAAAGTCCATGGAGAATAAGAGCACCTCCTCCCAGCTGCCCACTGCTCTGAGGCTAGGAAATACTGTCACCACCGATAAATCCACTATAATTGAGAATTTCAATAAGCATTACTCTACGGCTGGCCATGCTTTCCACCTGGCTGCTATTACCCCGGTCAACTGCCCGGCACCCTCCACAGCAACCTGCCAAAGCCCCTACCATTTCTCCTTTACCCAAATCCAGATAGCTGATGTTCTGAAAGAGCTGCAAAATCTGGACCCCTACAAATCAGCCGGGCTAGACAATCTGGACCCTCTATTTCCAAAATGATCTGCCAAAATTGTTGCAACCCCTATTACTAGCCTGTTCAACCTCTCTTTCGTATCGTCTGAGATTCCCAAAGATTGGTAAGCTGACACGGTCATCCCCCTCTTCAAAGGGGGAGACACTAGACCCAAACTGCTACAGACCTATATCTATCCTACCCCGTCTTTCTAAGGTCTTCGAAAGCTAAGTTAACAAACAGATTACCAACCATTTCGAATCCCACCGTACCTTCTCCGCTATGCAATCTGGTTTCAGAGCTGGTCATGGGTGCACCTCAGCCACGCTCAAGGTCCTAAACGACATCATAACTGCCATCGATAAGAGACATTACTGTGCAGCCGTATTCATCGACCTGGCCAAGGCTTTCGACTCAGTAAATCACCACATTCTCATTGGCAGACTCGACAGCCTTGGTTTCTCAAATGATTGCCTCGCCTGGCTTACCAACTACTTCTCTGATAGAGTTCAGTGTGTCAAATCGGAGGGCCTGTTGTCCGGACCTCTGGCAGTCTCTATGGGGGTGCCACAGGGTTCAATCCTCGGGCTGACTCTCTTCTCTGTATACATCAATGAAGTTGCTCTTGCTGCTGGTGATTCTCTGGTACACCTCTACACAGACAACACCATTCTGTATACTTCTGGCCCCTCTTTGGACACTGTGTTAGCTAACCTCCAGACGAGCTTCAATACCATACAACTCTCCTTCCGTGGCCTCCAACTGCTTTTAAATGCAAGTAAAACTAAAAGCATGCTATTCAACCGATCACTGCCCGCACCTGCTCGCACGTCCAGCATCAATACTCTGGACGGCTCTGACTTAGAATACGTGGACAACTACAAATACCTAGGTGTCTGGTTAGACTGTAAACTCTCCTTCCAGACTCACATTAAGCATCTCCAATCCTAAATTAACTCTAGAATTGGCTTCCTATATCACAACAAAGCATCCTACACTCATGCTGCCAAACATACCCTCGTAAAACTGACTATCCTACCGATCCTCGACTTCGGTGATGTCATCTATAAAATAGCCTCCAACACTCTACTCAACAAACTGGATGCAGTCTATCACAGTGCCATCCGTTTTGTCACCAAAGCCCCATACACTACCCACCATTGCGACCTGTACACTCTCGTTGGCTGGCCCTCACTTCATATTCGTCGCCAAACCCACTGGCTCCAGGTCATCTATAAGTCTTTGTTAGGTTAAGCTCCGCCTTATCTCAGCTCACTGGTCACCATAGCAGCACCCACCCGTAGCATGCGCTCCAGCAGGTATATTTCACTGGTCACCCCCAAAGCCAATTACTACTTTGGCTGCCTTTCCTTCTAGTTTTCTGCTGCCTATGACTGGAAAGAATTGCAAAAATCACTGAAGCTGGAGACTCGTATCTCCCTCACTAACTTTAAGCATCAGCTGTCAGAGCAGCTCACAGATCACTGCACCTGTACATAGCCCATCTGTAAACAGCCCATCCATCTACCTACCTCATCCCCATACAGTATGTATTTATTTATCTTGCTCCTTTGCACCCCAGTATCTCTACTTGCACATTCATCTTCTGCACATCTACCATTCCAGTGTTTAATTGCTATATTGTAATTATTTCACCACCATGGCCTATTTATTGCCTTAACTCCCTTATCTTGCCTCATTTGCACTCACTGTATATATACTTTTTGTTTCCTTTTGTTCTACTGTATTACTGACTATGTTTTGTTTATTCCGTGTGTAACTCTGTGTTGTTGTATGTGTCGAATTGCTATGCTTTATCTTGGCCAGGTTGCAGTTGCAAATTAGAACTTGTTCTCAAATAGCCTACCTGGTTAAATAAAGGTGTTCTCAACTAGCCTCCCTGGTTAAATAAAGGTGTTCTCAACTAGCCTTCCTTGGTTAAATAAAGGTGTTCTCAACTAGCCTACCTGGTTAAATAGAGGTGAAATAAAATAAAACAGCCCTATTTGGTAAAAGACCAAGTCTATATTATGGCAAGAACAGCTCAAATAAGCAAAGAGAAACGACAGTCCATCACCAGACCGAAACATTAAAGGAAGACACAGAGTTATCCCTGCTGCAGAGGATAAGTTCATTAGAGTTTCCAGCCTCAGATTGCAGCCCAAATAAATGCTTCACAGAGTTCAAATAACAGACACATCTCAACATCAACTGTTCTGAGGAGATTGCGTGGATCAGGCCTTCATGGTCGAATTGCTGCAAAGAAACCACTACTAAGGACACCAATAATAAGAAGAGACTTGCTTGGGCCAAGAAACACAAGCAATGGACATTAAACCGATGGAAATCTGTCCTCTGGTCTGATGAGTCCAAATTGGAGATGTTTGGTTCCAACCGCCGTGTCTTTGTGAGATGCAGAGTAGGTGAACGGATGATCTCCGCATGTGTGGTTCCCACCGTGAAGCATGTGGGAGGTGTGATGGTGGGGGTGCTTTGCTGGTGACACTGTCTGTGATTTATTTAGATTTCAAGGTACACTTAACCAGCATGGCTAACACAGCATTCTGCAGCCATCCCATCTGGTTTGGGGTTAATGGGACTATAATTTGTTTTCAACAGGACAATGACCAAACACACCTCCAGGCTGTGTAAGGGCTATTTGACCAAGAAGGAGAGTGATGGAGTGCTGCGTCAGATGACCTAGACTACACAATCACCCAACCCCAACTAAATTGAGATAGTTTGGGATGAGTTGGACCGCAGAGTGAAGGAAAAGCAGCCAACAAGTGCTCAGCGAATGTGGGAACTCCTGCAAGACTGTTGGAAAAGCATTCCAGGTGAAGCTGGTTGAGAGACTGCCAAGAGTGTGCAAAGCTGTCATCAATGCAAAGGGTGGCTACTTTGAAGAATCTCAAATCTAAAATGTATTTGGATTTGTTTAAAACTTTTTTGGTTGCTACATGATTCCATGTGTTATTTCATAGTTTTGATGTCTTCACTATTATTCTACAATGTAGGAAATAGTAATATAAAGAAAAACCCTTGAATGAGTAGGTGTGTGCAAACGTTTGACTGGTGCTGTATATCAAATGTCAATCAATAAGAGATTAAGGTTTAAACTAAAGCAGGTACAGTATGGGGATGCAGGGTTGCATTATAAATTACAGTGACTCACCATCACATTCTTTCACAACAGTATCTAGGTCAGGGGAACAAACTAAGAGATAGAGTGGGGGAAAGAGAGAGACAGAGAGAGCGAGAGAGAGAGAGAGAGAGAGAGAGAGGGGTAGTCAAAATTCATGATCTGAGGAATGTACACTACCAGTCAAAAGTTTTAGAACACCTAACCATTCAAGGGTTTTTCTTTATGTTTTACTATCTTCTACATTGTAGAATAATAGTGAAGACATCAAAACTATTAAATAACACATATGGAATCATGTAGTAACCAAAAAAGTGTTAAGCAAATCAAGATATATTTTAAATTGGAGATTCTTCAAATAGCCATCCTTTGCCTTGATGACAGCTTTGTACACTCTTGGCATTCTCTCAAACAGCTTCATGAGGTAGTCACCTAGAATGCACTTAAATTAACAGGTGTGCTTTCTTAAAAGTTATCTTGAGGAATTTCTTTCCTTCTTAATGCGTTTGAGCTAATCAGTTGTGTTGTGACAAGGTAGGGGTGGTAAACAGAAGATAGCCCTATTTGGCAAAAGACCAAGTCCATATAATGGCAAGAACAGCTCAAATAAGCAAAGAGAAATTACAGTCCATCATTACTTTAAGACATGAAGGTCAGTCAATATGGAACATTTCAAGAACTTTTAAAGTTTGTTCAAGGGCTGTCGAAAACCATCAAGCGCTATGATGAAACTGGCTCTCATGAGGACTGCCACAGGAAAGGAAGACCCAGAGTTACCTCTGCTGCAGAGGATAAGTTCATTAGAGTTTCCAGCCTCAGAAAAGGGGGAATTAACTGCACCTCAGATTGCAGTCCAAATAAATGCTTCACAGAGTTCAAGTGACAGACACATCTCAACATCAACTGTTCAAAGGAGACTGCGTAAATCAGGCCTTCATGGTCGAATTGCTGCAAAGAAACCATTACTAAAGGACCCCAATAATAAGAAGAGATATGCTTGGGCCAAGAAACACAAGCAATGGACATTAGACCAGTGGAAATCTGTCCTTTGGTCTGATGAGTCCAAATTGGAGATGTTTGGTTCCAGCCTCCGTGTCTTTGTGAGACGCGGTGTATGTAAACCGATGATCTCCACATGTGTGGTTCCCACTGTGAAGCATGGAGGAGGAGGTGTGATGGTGGGGATTGCTTTGCTGGTGACACTGTCAGTGATTTATTTAGAATTTAAGGCATACTTAACCAGCATGGCTACCACAGCATTCTGCAGCGATGCGCCATCCCATCTGGTTTGAGCTTAGTGGGACTATAATTTGTTTTTTAACAGGACAATGACCGAAAACACACCTTCAGGCTGTGTAAGGACTATTTTACCAAGAAGAAGAGTGATGCAGTGCTGCATCAGATGACCTGGCCTCCACAATCCCCTGACTTTGACCCAATTGAGATGTTTTGGGATGAGTGGGACCGCAGAGCGAAGGAAAAGCAGCCAACAAGTGCTCAGCATATGTGGGAACTCCTTCAAGACTGTTGGAAAAGCATTCCAGGTGAAGCTGGTTGAGAGAATGCCGAGAGTGTGCAAACTGTCATCAAGGCAAAGGGTTGCTATTGGAAGAATCTCAAATATTAAATATATTTTGATTTGTTTAACACTTTTTTGGTTACTACATGATTCCATATGTGTTATTTCATAGTTTTGATGTCTTCACTATTATTCTATAATATAGAAAGAAAAAAAATTAAATAATGAGAAACCCTTGAATGAGTAAGTGTTCTAAAACTTTTGACCGGTAGTGTATGCATATCAATAACATCTTTATAGTACAGCTATGGTATTGTGGTATAAAGAATGCCACTTACCATCTTCTAAGGAGGGGATAGTGGTGGTAACGGAGGTATATAATGCGTGGACGATGACTGGACTTCCATATTGTACTGGCTCTGGCTCCAACAATATGGACAGCCACAGCTACAGAAGTCAAACATGAACCTATTATACACTAGGCTATATGTTCTTTCCACTAAACAACCCTTGGAGTGCCCAAAGTTACCCAAAATAACCCTAACATTTTGAATAGACAACAGTTTAATGACAGGCGATAAAGGGAATGTGTACCTCAGGAAGGTGCTGGTCCCCCAGAGCTGAATGGATCAATGTAAATGTCACTTCTTTGCAGCGATTCAAAATGTTTGGGTAGCTGTAACACACGGTTACAGAAGCTGCTGGAACACACAGTCGGAGAGACAACAAACAATGTATTATTTACCATGAGAAAATGCAAAAGACACATGAACAGTCAACCACAAGTTTAGATTGAGTGACTTTCATTTATTTTACTTGACCAACTTGTACGCCCAAGGAGTGTGTGTGGGTGTGTTTTCTCTCTTTTGACACACTCTTTTTGATTACCTGTTGTGCTGCGTGGCATCCCTAGGAGACTCTCTTCTCTTAATTCCTTCTGGTTAGAGCTGTCATCTTCGTCTCTGTAGTCACCAGACACTTCCTGGTCCTCTTGTTTATCTGGGACAGCAGAAACAGCAACAACATGTAATGCATCAACAAATGAGAACAGCAAGAGTTAAGAATAACCTGCAAATGCCCCACAACCTATCAATACATCAATACACCCTATCAATAGAACCTATCAATACATCAATACACCCTATCAATAGAACCTATCAATACATCAATACACCCTATCAATACAACGTATCAATACATCAATACAACCTATCAATACAACCTATCAATACATCAATACAACCTATCAATATAATCTATCAATACAATCCTGCTGTAGGTATGGCATGCTCCTGTCCCAGGCACAGTGACTTCCTGTTGGAGTTAAGGTTAGTTGTGTAGTTAGGGATAGTGGTATGGTAGAGTATGGACTAAAGACTATGGAATAGCATCCAGATATCACAGTTGCCTATGATGATAGTGTCTACTGCAACTGAATGGTTGAAGCTGTAGGGCTACCTTTGATTGTGAAGTAGACCGTGACTCGCAGGCAGGGTTTGCAGTATTGGCCGTTCGTGCAACACAGAAACACGCTGAGCTCCAGCCGGCTAACTTTCACAGGACCCTTCATGCCAGGAAAGGCAACATCTAAGATGCAGAAGGGACAGAGAAATCGATAGAGAGAGAGAGAGAGAGAGAGAGAGAGAGAGAGAGAGAGAGAGAGAGAGAGAGAGAGAGAGAGAGAGAGAGAGAGAGAGAAATGTCAATGTCATGATAAGTGTTCTAATATATTTTGGCTTATGATGGACTATATATGCTTTGTATGGTCTCACCTTTTACACTGCAGTCAGTCAGGCCCTAAGGAAACATACCAGACCAGACATATGATTGTGTAATTATTATTGAAATACATAGTAATACTTCCACTTGATATACGTGACACATGTTCTTCCGTTTAACTGCACACAACTACACTAGAGGTCAATTCTCATGACCTTGCTCCCAGAACCGTATCCTTGGAAATGGTCAACAGCAGTGGAGATGGAACACTCAAGCCCTAGGATTGGGTGTCACGCTCTAGCCTGGTCATGAATACATAATGAGCATTAAAACTTTGATGTGTTTTTGTGTGTGCTACAGTACAGACTGAGGTACATCGCATCTGTCAATCAAAACATAAATCTGCTCACTCAAACTGATCAAGTGTTTAACCAGCGCTGACCCATTCCCATTTTCCACATTTTGCTCTGTTAACCCTTGTTCTAAAATGGATTAGATTTTTTTTTAAATCCTCATCAATCTACACACAATACCCCACAATGACAAAGTGAAAACAGAAATACCTTATTTACAGTTGAAGTCTGAAGTTTACATACACCTTAGCCAAATACATTTCAACTCAGTTTTTCACAATTCATGACATTTAATGCTAGTAAAAATTCAATGTCTTAGGTCAGCTAGGATCACCACTTTATTTTAAGAATGTGAAATGTCAGAATAATAGTAGAGAGAATTATATATTTCAGCTTTTATTTCTTTCATCACATTCCCAGTGGGTCAGAAGTTTACATACACTCAATTAGTATTTGGTAGCATTGCCTTTAAATTGTTTAACTTGGGTCAAACGTTTCGGGTAGCCTTCCACAAGCTTCCCACAATAAGTTGGGTGAATTTTGGCCCATTCCTCCTGACAGAGCTGGTGTAATTTGTAGGTCTCCTTGCGCGAACACTTTTTCAGTTCTGCCCACAGGTTTTCTATAGGATTGAGGTCAGGGCTTTGTGATGGCCACTCCAATAAGCCATTTTGCCACAACTTTGGAAGTATGCTTGGGGTCATTGTCCATTTGGAAGACCCATTTGCGACCAAGCTTTAACTTCCTGACTGATGTCTTGAGATGTTGCTTCAATATATCCACATACTTTTTCCTCATGATGCCATCTATTTTGTGAAGTGCACCAGTCCCTCCTGCAGCAAAGCACCTCCACAACATGATGCTGCCAACCATGCTTCACGGTTGGGATGGTGTTCTTCGGCTTGCAAGCCTCCCCCTTTTTGCTCCAAACATAACAATGGTCATTATGGCCAAACAGTTCTATTTTTGTTTCATCAGACCAGAGGACATTTCTCCAAAAAGTACGATCTTTGTCCCCATGTGCAGTTGCAATCGTAGTCTGGATTTTTTATGGCGGTTTTGGAGCAGTGGCTTCTTCCTTGCTGAGCGGCCTTTCAGGTTATGTCAACATAGGACTTGTTTTACTGTTGATATAGATACTTTTGTACCTGTTTCCTGCGTCTTCACAAGGTCCTTTGCTGTTGTTCTTGGATTGATTTGCACTTTTCGCACCAAAGTACGTTCATCTCTAGGAGACAGAACGCGTCTCCTTCCTGAGCGGTATGATGGCTGCGTGGTCCCATGGTGTTTATACTTGAATACTATTGTTTGTACAGATGAACATGGCATTTGCAAATTGCTCCCAAGGATGAACCACACTTGTGGAGGTCTACCATTTGTTTTGGCTGATTAATTTGGATTTTCCCATGATGTCAAGCAAAGAGGCACTGAGTTTGAAGGTAGGCCTTGAAATACATCCACAGGTTCACCTCCAATTGACTCAAATGATGTCATTTAGCCTATCAGAAGCTTCTAAAGCCATGACATCATTTTCTGGAATTTTCCAAGCTGTTTAAAGGCACAGTCAACTTAGTGTATGTTGGGCCGGGTGGCGCAGTGGTTAAGGGCGCTGTACTGCAGCGCCAGCTGTGCCATCAGAGACTCTGGGTTCGCGCCTAGGCTCTGTCGTAACCGGCCGCGAGGTCCGTGGGGCGACGCACAATTGGCCTAGCGTCGTCCGGGTTAGGGAAGGTTTGGCAGGTAGGGATGTCCTTGTCTCATCGCGCACCAGCGACTCCTGTGGCGGACCAGGCGCAGTGTGTTGCCAAGGTTGCCAGGTGCACGGGTTGGATGGTTGGGTTGGATTCCAGGTTGGATGCTCGCTGTGTAAAGAAGCAGTGCGGCTTGGTTGGGTTGTGTATCGGAGGACGCATGACTTTCAACCTTCGTCTCTCCCGAGCCCGTACGGGAGTTGTAGCGATGAGACAAGATAGTAGCTAATAAATAAAAAAACAATTGGATACCACAAAATTGGGGAGAAAAAGGGGTAAAATAAAATAAAAAATTAAAACTTAGTGTATGTAAGCTTCTGACCCACTGGAATTGTGATACAGTGAATTATAAGTGAAATAATCTGTCTGTAAATAATTGTTGGAAAAATTACTTGCGTCATGCACAAAGTAGATGTCCTGATCGACTTAACAAAGAATTTGTGGAATGGTTGAAAAATGAGTTTTAATGACCCCAACCTAAGTGTATGTAAACTTCCAACTTCAACTGCACATAAGCATTCAGACCCTTTGCTATGAGACTCGAAATTGAGCTCATCCTGTTTCCATTGATCATCCTGGAGATGTTTCTACAACTTGATTTGAGACCACCTGTGGTAAATTCAAAAATTGGACATGATTTGGAAAGGCACAGACCTGTCTCTATAAGATTCCGCAGTTGACAGTGCAAACCAAGCCAAGAGGTTGAAGGAATTGTCCATAGAGCTCCAAGACAGGATTGTGTCGAGGTAAAGATCTGGGGAAGGGTACCAAAAAATGTCTGCAGCATTGAAGGTCCCCAAGAACACAATAGCCTCCATCATTCTTAAATGGAAGAAGTTTGGAACTGTCACGACTTCCGCCGAAGTTGGTGCCTCTCCTTGTTTGGGCGGCGTTCGACGGTCGACATCACCGGCTTTCTAGCTGCCACCGATCCACGTTTCTTTTTCCATTTGTTTTGTCTTGATTGTACACACCTGGTTCCCATTACATTATTATTATTTCCCTATTTAAGCCTCTGGTTCTCATTATGTTTTGTGCGTGATTGTTCCTGGTTTTGTGTTAGGGTTTGTTATCCCTGCGTGGATTTATTGGCTGATTATTTTTCAGAGTAAAGTACGTTGTTTTACTCAGTTCTGTGTCCTGCGCCTGACTCCGTCCTCACCTCTGCACAACTGACACTTGACAGGAACCACCAAGATTCTTCCTAGAGCTGGCCACTTGGCCAAACTGAACAATCGGGGGAGAAATGCCTTGGTCAGGGAGGTGACCAAAAACTTGATGGTCCCTCTGACAGAGCTCCAGAGTTCCTCTGTGGAGATGAGAGAATCATCCAGAAGGACAACCATCTCTACAGCATTCCACCAATTAGGCCTTTATGGTAGAGTGGCCAGACAGAAGCCACATGACAGCCCACTTGGACAGCCCACTTGGAGTTTGCCTAAAGGCACCTAAAGGAATCTCTGACCATGAGAAACAAGATTGAAGTCTTTGGCCTGAATGCCAAGCGTCACATCAGGAGGAAACCTGGCACCATCCCTACGGTGAAGCATGGTGGTGGCAGCATCATGCTGTGGGGGTATTTTTCAGCAGCAGGGACACCTCTCAGGACCTCAGACTGGGGCGAAGGTTCACCTTCCAATAGGACAACAACCCTAAGCACATAGCCAAGACAGGGTCTGAAAACTTATGTAAATGTCTTATTATTTTTTGCAAATATTTATAAAAACCTGTTTTTGCTTGTCATTATGGGGTATTGTGTGTAGATTAAAGAGGGAAAAAAATATTTTAGAATAAGGCTGTAATGTAGCAAAGTGTTGAAAAAGTCAAGGGGTCTGAATACTTTCCGAATGCACAGTATCCCAGACTAGATCAGGAATTTAGTTGCAGGTACTCTAGTTGTGATTTCTTTCTGACAGCCTCCTGCTAGATACGACATATGGCTGTGCATGGTGCGTGCACGTGAACTAAAGCTTGTCTGTGTGGTTGGTTTTGCATGTGTCTTCCACATATGACAGCTCACCCCCCACACACTCATATAAACACATACAAAGTCCACATTCATTTACATGTGGTAAAGAAAGCAACACAAGTGTGCACATGCACATCCAAGCACACAAGCACACACATATATGGCTGACCTGAGGCTGTCCTGAGTACACAAAATAAATATGGTGGTACAGGTGGGATTCTCATAAGCAGTTATACTCAAATATTGTTGTAGTACAGATCACACCAACATGCACAACATCCGACTTAACGGAAACTACAGGCCAAAACATTCCATGACCCCATCCAACATCATCAGAGAACAATCTGAGTAGACTGTCATAATGCTAAAACTATACAACCATATGGTAACGCTTCATTTTAAGGGGTCCTTATTGTTATAGTGTAATTACACTATCCGGGATCCTTGGGACGTCCTTACTCTAAAACCTAACCCTAAACTTAACCCCTACCCTACCCTTACCTTGACCTTAACCATAACCCTTAGCTAACCCTTAACCCTTACCTTAACCATTTTAAATGTCAACTTCAATGGAGTAAGGACATCCCAAGGATACTTACCAATCATACTTTTATGCAATAGCTATACCTTATCAGTATGTAGTCTAAATACAGTACT
Organism: Oncorhynchus tshawytscha; assembly: GCF_018296145.1. Taxonomy (NCBI): domain Eukaryota; kingdom Metazoa; phylum Chordata; class Actinopteri; order Salmoniformes; family Salmonidae; genus Oncorhynchus; species Oncorhynchus tshawytscha. The sequence goes on along the minus strand of NC_056450.1, from coordinate 27,676,004 downwards.
TGCACTATTAACTTCATATTTGAAATAATAAAAAAATCAATAAACAATTTAAGAAAACCTGACAGGCCTCATGTTAATTTACTCCTTCTTTTACCTGGTCGCAGGTGAGTCGATGTGAGCCATCTATCATCTGTAGTGCACCTGCAGATGGGGACGTTAGCTGCAGCAGTAACAGTAGGACAAAGTGAGTGCAAGGGAACAGGCGAGCCATTGGCACTACAACACCCCGTACAGAGCTTCTGTGTCCAAGGTCCAGGCCTTCTTGTGCCAGTGCCCTGTCCGGAAAGTCTGTCTGGAAAAGTGGAGGTAGTTGCGCAGATCAGGCTGATTCTAACACCATTACCTAGAGGCAAGATAATTACACTTGTCACAACCCAACATGTACTGGCAGTCCTCCAAAGTCACATTGTTTCTCAGTGAGGTCTTCCTGGGCATTGAAACAGGACCTGCCGAAGATCCTGGGCTACTGGAGACAGGTAGGCTTAACAGGATCCAACCTGGCTGAGGGAGAGAAGGGGGGGTAAGTTAATAAATTGCTAGCTGAAGTAGGCTACTAAAACTTTAAGCAGGCTACATTTCTGTATTGAATAAGATACATTTCTCAAGCACAGAACCAACTAATAACTGTATGTAATTCATATATCGATGCAGAGCAACTAATTAATATTTCAATTTCAAAGGTTAACTTCAATTTGACTTACAGTTGTGTGGACATGCACCTCCTGTATCAGGTTGATGGACAGTTCTCTAGCTAGTGATGCGGGTACTCTGTGACACTACACCCAATCTCCTGAAAATATCTCAAATGGCGTTCTATGAATGTAGAGTGAGTGTGCGACAGTCAGGAGGACAGAGGGGAGGTGTGTTTACCTGAAAAGGTGGCTCAATTGCACTGCATGGGGTTGGCAGTTAGATTTCTTGCTAATTTAGCTTTTTAAGTAAACCATGAGTCCAGTAGTTCTGAAAATGATGCTTATACAGACTCTGCTGCTTTCCATAGTCCACTAACAGGCAGGCACAGAATTGACAGAAGTTCAGTTGCAGTAGGCTAAACCCCGAAGGTCGAGTCTTATAAGCCTGAAATGAAACATTGTTAGCTTTTCTTTCTCCATAAGAGCTTAACCATTAACTAGGAAACTGAGATTGGCATGAGAGGTGAACAGAGGTAAATACCTAAAGTAGGCAGTCATTGTTCCATAGCCACTCTCAGGTCAGGCTGTCAGGTTTCAGCTGTTTCATGCTTTATGGTCTGATCCCAGGAATTCATTGGCACAGACACACATTTTATTATTCTTTTGCATTAGTTTGTTTCACATATCTGGAAGATGTTGAAACAGACTTTGTTTGTTAGTTAGCTTGTTGACTAAGCCGGGGTATGAATGAGATGGTTAGATGTAGGTTAGAGATGGGCTATGCCAGGTACAGTATGTACTCTATGCCATACATACAGTAGTTTCTCCATTTGTTTCATCTGATCAGTCCTGTAAGTCTGGCTTGTTGTTTCGCAACATCAACCGGCTGTCAGCTCATTTGTTTTACTGATAACATCAACCGGTTGAGTGGGGCAGAAATTACAGGTTGTTCTGAGCTCAGTTTAATGGAGAGAACCTATCATCACGCACCTGCAATGTTGACACGCTTTAAATAGGCACCTTTTCCACACAGATGCCTGAGGGAATAATGTTGATGTATGTTTGCTTAGCTGCTGTCAGAGAGATAAGCATGATGGCCTTTAAGACAAACTTACCATAGATAATACATAGAAGAAGATTGTCTATAGAAAGCATAAATGCAGAAGTTATTTTTATGAGGCCAACAGCTAATATCAAAGTGAAGGATATTTACAAAATAATACACATTTATTTTATTTTACAAAAGAACATTTCAAAATGTATGCAACAGGCACTTATAAGCCCACACACAATGGTAGAATGATAGATAGGGTAAACGCATAAACATTTGTTCTGAATACAGTTCATTTTAAAGGGGGCAATCTGCAGTTCAAACAATAACAAAGTGTTTCTCCACCACTGTTTCAGTAAACAACCTGAGGGACGGGGCTGAAGAAACATAACCACTCTCAGAGCTATGGATGCAAGAGCTGACCATCCATGACATCACAATGATCCTTTTAAGCATGTTTTGAGGCTAGGTTATGCAGTGGATGTTTACAATAACCTTGTTTTGAAAAAGTGGAGTAAAACAAGCAAAATATTATTTTGGTTTCTGATGGGGTATGCCAGTTGAACTAAGCTCAA